>NC_051233.1:21299238-21499238 GCF_015220715.1 Pygocentrus nattereri
AAAGAAAAACAGAAGAATAGGAGTGGGGGTTACAGCAACCTATGCCAACTTGGAGGGCATCCATAGTAGTCTACATAAGTTAAATGACTGTAAGAGAGAGAGGGCTTGTAAGTCCTGACTTTAAAAAAGAAATAAAAATTTATATATATATATATATATATATATATATATACACATATACATACACACACACACACACACACACACACACACACACACACACACACACACACACACATATATATATATATATATATATATATATATATATATATATATATATATATATATATATATATATATTTTTTTTTTTTTTTTTTTTTCTTTTCACTTAAAGCCTTGCTCATCAATGAAAAATACCTACCTTACAATTACACAACAATAAGGCTGCATCATATGTTGTGGAAACCAGTTTGGGCTATGAAGCTATATGTAATCTTTAAGTGGATGTTTAAAAATTAAAGTTTACACTATTCTCTACTCACCCCAGATGTGGCTGAGCAGCCAAATTTTGCTTCTTTAATTTAGCACTAGCTCTGCACGGCTAACATTACTAACAAAAATAGAATGCAAATACTCCAATAGTCATCCAAGTCATTTCAAATACATCCTCTAAACTTCTGTAAAGCTACTCAAACTGCTTCCAGGTGGGCATTTCACAAAGTGCGGCTTCTCAGTAAGCTGGATAACTAAACCAAAAGCTGATGATGGTCCAACAGGAATGCACCTTAGCCACTATGTTATAGTCTAGTCTTGTCTCTTTTGACCCAAGTTATCTAAGAAATCCTGCTTAGTGAAATGCCCCTCATGTTTGAATTAAGGTTGCTCAGATTGATTGAAGGGGTTTAAGACAAAATATTATGCATTTTGAGCTATAAAAATGAATAAAACTTTACGACATGAATGCAGGCAGCCTCTTTAGATAACAGGCATTCTGCCAAAATTTGACTACCCATCACATGCAAATGAATATGAAATCTAATTAATTCAAGATTTCTGTTGTTTCTTTTCATAAAAACCTGTCTTGACAAGTCTGCGCTACCTCAATTAAGATGTGAGTGATTTGAGCAGGTTGAGAAGCTTTGAGGATGTATTTACACAAAAAAAAAAAAAAAAAATTGGGCCTACTGACTTTTAGTGTTTGTCACCAACATTACCCTGGCATCTCCCGCAGTGAGCTGATAAAGCGTTAACAAAATATGGACACCAAACATGTCTTGGCTTGGCTTGACAACATCCAGGTTAAGTAAAAAATATGATTTTTCACCACACCACTCCAAAGTGCCAGCCTAACCTACAAGATTGGTATATTCAAAAGGTCTGTTTTTCCAGTGGTCTCTTAAGCTTATCTACTTATTCATGGACGAAATACTAGAACTACTATTAATCTGTTACACAATGCAATATGCCTTGACGTATAATGACCCATTTGCATACTGCGGCCTTATGAAATGTTAGTATTGCCAAGGTTCTGCAATACTGGTTAAAGATTTTAGATATTCTGCACTTGCGATGTTGCAGGAGGTAAAATGACTCTTCCCAAATTGTACAGTTCTGTGTAATTAAGGTTCTGCAGGAATGTCATGTGATACATGTTGAGGACATCTTGTGTCACAGCCTATCCTCCCCCCTGCTGAGAGATAATGGCAGAGATATGCTGCTGTGCTGATGCTGCATTGGATTTGCTGACACGATTAAACACACAGACATGCTAAAAATAGCCCTACTGTGCAGGTCCTGGCACCCTATGATATGGCCCTTTCATGAGGGAACATGCACGCACACAGTACGCACACAAACTTACAGTTTAAGCACAGCCGAGCGCTTGCCAAGCATCATCTTGACAAAGTCTCTGTAGTTGATGGTATCACTGCTGCCCCCAGTCACCTCTGAAATCATCTTTTTCATCTCCAGATGGGTCTTGGGTACTCCCAGCTTCTCCATCATCCTTTTCAGGCCCATCATATCTGTACCACACAGATGGCATTATGCGCGCACACACACACACACACACACACCTTTTGTTAATATAGTTGCATTTTGCAATCTGCAGGGTCCAATCAAGTTTTTAAAGGTTGTTTCCACTTTTGCAAGTACTAATATAGCATCATGTATTGATTAAGGACACCAGTATTTGTAGGCTGTTTCAACATCATATAGTCAGCACATATTTTAAGTTTAGTGAGAATGATACAAAGCATTTATGTCTTTGTAGTACTGTGGTAAAAACACCTTTAAATAGTTGTGGTTATGTAGCAATATTTAGTTGTTGTGTTTCGATTAGTGTGAAAAATGTGCCCTTCACCTAAAATGGTCTTCAGTAAATGTCACAGAAACATATCGGTCAAGGTAAACAAGGTAAAGTGAAAGTTCAGATTACCAAAAAAGGAGAGACTGCTCTCTAGATTAGACATTCCAAACATGTTTGGACAGTTTTCTGAAGACTCGCATTGAAACGCCAGATAAAATGACAGTCACAAAGCAGAATTCACATATTACGGCATCAAATGTGCCTGGGCATGTGGCTTTTTCAGTCATTTCCCGTTAGACACATGTGTTCTCACAGATGATGCACAATATGGCTTAACTTTTTTTCCTGCTGTGTGAATGATAGTGTTGGTGTTTGACAATGTTTTTCCAACAAAATGTTGGTACAAGTTAAATCAGGACTATCATGAGAAATGCCAAAGTCAACTGTTCAGTTATTAAGAACGGAAAATGGGTAAACTTAGCAAAGGCAAATAAATTGGTTCCCAGAAAAATACCACATTAGCAGTTTTACAAAGTAAAAAGCCCACCCTGTCAGTAAACTGCCCATTTGATCAACATCACATTGTCTACAAATCTGGTGAAGGCAGTCTGGCTACATTTATCGGTGCTTTTGGAAAGGGTTCATTTACTGATCTATAAACATCTCTGAGCATAACTGAAGGCCAAAATGTGGAAAATTCCTGAACATTTTATTGGTCACACAATATGCATCAAACAGAGTTAACCTGAAGATACGAAACAAGCAGGAATTTAATATGGCTCTAGGACAACAGCAATAAAGTCACCAACACCTTATAAAACAGCATTTACTCCCCCATTAACGGGAGTTAATTCCTCCACTAATTAACAAGCTCTTTATGGGGTGTGCTGCAACAGAAAAAACAACTCAGGAAAACTATGGGACCTGGACCAAGATGCTCATGATACAGAACACTACAGCACACTTTCTCAACAGCCACACTCATTACCTCTGACTCTTATGTTTCCCTAGTTTGCATACACACACTCAGCTTTTATGTCTGTTCTTTACATCTTACAAACAACACAAAAGCTACTTCATTTAGTGTTAATCACATATATGCCTAAACGCACACACTTACCAATCTCTCCTTGGTCGTTCAGGTCGAATTCTGCATATTTGTCTGTACGACAAAAAACACAGAAGAATAATGTGTCAACATTGAACAAAGGCTTAAACCCTTTATTTCTAATTATACACACTCTCAGACCCCCCCACACAGCTGTCAGCAACAGGTGAGTGTGACAGGAAAGTGGTTATTATAGAGACAGCTGATGTTCTGACAGCAGTAGGCAGGCCACAGCAGGGGTTATAGAGGTCAGCCTGGTTTCAACTTCAGTAGTTGGGACACTACTATTGTATTATGCATTTGTGTAAGCTGTATTGGGTAACAGAACCCAGGACTGGCCTTTTTGGACTGTTTTACAGAACACGTGTTCTCTTCTACGCAGTACTAAAGTTGCACAGTATGTAATTTGTTATTAGTTACCATGAAAATTTGCAACACTATCAGTAAAAAATGGAATATGCAAATGAGCATCTTACTAAATGTTTAAATATATGCGGTGAGCATCCTGACCCAATACCAGCATAATTCTCTGAACCAAGAACCAAGGAGCACAAGATCCAACAAATAAGACCAAATAATGCAATCTAACCACATTAATAAAAACATACGTGTGTCTTTAAAATATTGCAAGTTATATCACAATACATACAGTTGTACGCAAAAGTTTGGACACCCTTGCTGGGACCGGTTAGGCAAGCTGAATAAATTCTAACACTTCAAACCTTGTGCTAACACTCAGCAGTCCTCCTGGATCTGAAAGTGAAACTAACTGCTTACAGATCAGGGGAAGAACAACTTCCCTGTGACCTCATCTCAAAAAGTCAAAATCTGAAGTATGCCAAAGTACAATGCCAGAGGCATTTTGAAAACAAGTGCTGTGAAATGATAAAATAAAAACTTTTTGGCCCATCAGCAAAAGTATATCTGGAGGGAAAAAAAGCAAAAAAAAAGGAGCAGCATATGACGAACAGCTGACTCTTAGGTTGGGGGTGGGTCTATTCTGCTTTGGGTTTGTGTGGCAGCCAGCGGCACAGAAAACATTGCAGGGGAAGAAGAGATTCCACTAAATATTAGCAAATTCTGGAAGGAAATGTGACACAGTAAATCAAGAAACTAAAGCTGAAATGAAGCTCGCTATTACAGCAGGACAATGGTCCAAAACATACATCAAATCTACCTCAAATTACGGCAAAACCAAGCGCAAGCTGAAGATTTTGGAACGGCCGTCACAGTCACCTTACTTGAACATCTTGAACATGCTTGAGCATGCAAGATGAATATCACAGAACTTGAAATGTTCTGCAAGGGAGAGTGGCTGAAAACAGAATCTTCATTTGCAAAGTACCAGTTGCACAAGGAATTTCAGAGAGAAAGCTTAGTAGGGTGTCCAAACTTTTGAACATGCCACAAATGTTGTTCAAATTTTTTTTCATGTTAATCAAATAGAAAATAACTCATCAGAAAATGTTTGGTTTACATTAGTCTACCCCAAACTTGGGCTCTCTGTTCATCTTTCTGTTAGTTTCTGTCTCACAAAGAGGGCTCTGTTGGAGTGGTCGTGAGCAGTTCTTGTAACAGTGTCTCCGTGAGAGAGGGATCATGGGTAGGAGAGGGTTACAATGGCCCCCTGTTGATGCCCGCCCCTCAAACTCATGACTATTCACAACAAAGCTGGCCACGAGATTGAGAGGGAGAGAGACAGACAGACAGGCACAGCGGATCAATTTCAGCTCAGACTAAAAGGCCTAAAGAACGTGGGAAAACAAAAAAAACATATGATGAGTGAACTATTACTACTCAATCTCTCTCTCAATCTCTCTCACACACTCACACACCCCTTTTCAAAGATCCACAAAATGCAGTTCAGTTTTTGTCTATCATACATTCTGAAACTCTTCACTTTTCAACAAGGACCATATTTAATATTTAAAAAAGCATTTTAAAAGGTCCATCTTTGTAATTGTTTCTACTGTCATTGTCTCTGGTTTCAAAGTCTGCAGCATGGCACAGTGGGAAAACAATGGCTCTCTATCTCTAGCTGCTGTCGTCTGCTTTTCTCAAGGGTAAGCTTCCTCCTTCCCTTTCTGGTTTGAAGGCTGAGACACCCATTCAGATGTACACATACAGAGACTGACATTTGTGGGTCGAACACACTGCGGTGAGCCTAAGGGCTTGAGACAGAGTGAGACCACGTTTCTGCAAACTATACTCAACAAAAAGTGCTGCAATTTTCCATCTAGCCTCTACCATGCTTTTCTACAGACTTTGTTTTTCCCTCAGTTTCTGCGCTCTCTGCCCATGTTTAGGATTTAAGTTCTTTAGAAAGATAAGAGCACTTCTCTTCACAAGAGCACACATACAAAGAACATATGTAGTACACATAGGTGCACAAACATGACTTGGCTAGATAGTAAACAATTCATAAGAAGTAGTTAAGTGTGATACTAGTGAAATGAGGGATGAGCAAATAAATGAGAAGAAAAAAGGACTTTGTGGCTGAAACAAATATAGCTTGACTTTGTGGCTGAAACAAATATAGCTTTTGTTTCAGTTGTATTCTCTCTCTCTCTCGCTCTCAAAACATTTGCTGACAATCCTTAGCCCTAAAACAACAAGGAAGCATTCCTGCAAGACCACTGCATGAAACCCCCTCTGCGGACCACTAAATCACACGCCCTCTCTTGCACACATACAAGAGAGTTATGATGACATAGATACCCATTTTATAAACACAATGTCATTTATATGTGAACTTTATGTAAACATTTCCCATTCCACCACTCCCCAATGCCATTAGAGAAAGTGTGTCCTAAGGAGATTCCCTGCGAGTTTTTAAGCTGCTGTAGGTCTTACTTTTGAAGGAATCCAGCTTCTCAGCCAAATCCTCCTCATCCCGGTACTTCTGATCCTCCATGAATTCCTACAAATGCACAGTAAGAAAGAAAGAAAGAAAAAAAAAAGATAGTGGATCACTTTGAGAGTGCCTGGATGAATTATATCCATTTGTTTACAGCTGCTCTTCCTGAGAGCATGGCTCAATGGTAGACATGCTTCATACAAGATTGCATCTCACACATCAGCAAACACTCAGTGTGACATAGTTTGGTCTGTACTTCATAACCACCAACATAAATCTGTATTTGACATCAATTCATTATTAGGATGTCATTAATATAAATGAGAACTAATCAAAAAAATGTGATTTTTTTAAAATACAAGTAAGGCACAAAAACAAACGATGACAGAAGAGCTTACAAGCAGACCTATATTACAGTTTGGCAGCACACTGTCTAGTTCAAAGATGGACAGCACTACAGAATCTGTTCAAATTGCCTGTTGGGTTCCCTGAATGCTTAGTGTCCATCAAAATTGTGCTAAACTACTGATGAATCAATGTGTATCCGTCTGTAGTAGCCTGTAAGCAGAACACTGAACGGAAAATCAATGAGGGCAAACGAGAGTGAGTGTGCATGTAGTAGATCCTGATCTTTAAACCACCCCAAATATGCTTACTAAGGATGGTTGATCAAAGATTATGGGATGGAGAACCTTGACATGCAATTGTAAGTAAACAATGGCTTTATTTGGCTGTCACGTTATTATCACGCTAGCTTTGTTTAACCATAACATCCTTATGAAATCCTCTACAAGTTCTTTTGAAAGATAGGATCACCTTCCAGTGGGAAAGATATTTCTACAAGTCAACAAAAACACACCCCAAACATCTACAAGCACAGCAGTTACTCTGAACAATGATGCAATGTAGCGTTCATGGTAAGATAAGCAAATTCACAGATCTTCAAAACATCTTTACTGTGCAATAATAAGTGCACACTGCTTGTAGTTTTCATGATTTGTGCACTGGCTACATTCCTTGGCTCAGACGTGGCTCATTTACTACAGGCCTCTGCAGCTGGACTGTCTGACAAAACCTCTCAAATGTTCTGCTGGAATAACTTTTGCTGAAGTCTGGACTGCCTGTGTGGTTTTTTGGCTTTTCTCCCCATGTACCATAACCATTTGAAATTGGTCAGACCTAGCGTTTTCTCCAGTTCACCAGTTACTGAACTACAGCTTCATCTGACATGCTGAACACTCTCCACTACATCAGGCCTCCTTGCATCGCTTCTATGGTAAGCAGAAACTAAAACAAAGCTTAAGGTCGTGCACAGAAGAAGTTCAAGGAAAACAGAAATTGGCAACAAAATCAAGATAATCAGGTTTGGTGGCGGAGTGAGCCATGTGTTACTGTCATTCATTGAGGGTAATTATTGAAGCAAATATTATGCACTGCTACTTGTGAAAGGGCACTAAAGCGATCCCAATAAAAGTTGTAACCATCTGCTCATCCAAAGTTTCTTCTAAAAACCAAGGGTATTAATGGGGAATTTGTTCCACTGGCAGACTTGGCACAGTCTAAAAGCAAGGCTATTCAATGAGCAAGATGTTAGATCATTTCGTATGTTGTGTCTACTTCATTCACTGCGAGTTCAAACACTTGACTGCGCAGCGCTATGATTAGTTTTCCATCACAAACACCACTCCAACTCATCCTGAATGAAACCAGCGCTCCATAACTCCAGTCCCACTGCTCCACTGTCAGATGGTAGGGACCTCTATAGCTCTCTAGTCGACATTTGGCACTGGGGATCCTGGACTCATGTGCAGCTGCTCCAGTGTCCCGCTCTATCGCTTATGCTTTTCTATGGCGATTATACAAGATGTGTAAACACCAGACTCAGCACTGGGTACAACTTAAAGTAAGAGAACTCACTAAGTACAAGGGGTAACTGGCTACAGTTGGGGTGAACCCGTTTTTTTTGTGCATTTGAGGCTTTCATGTGACCACAAGACATGCCAGTCTGAGGCAGTGGGAGCTGCGTGTAAGAGAAGAAAGGCAGAAAGGCAGTCAGACGGTGGGGTGGAGAGACGCCCCTACACAATGGGGCTCTTCATCGGGACCAGCAGCCACCTGTTTCCCGTCTGAACAGGAGAAGAAAAGGCGCCTCTTTATCGCTCCAGAGCGACCTGGTTTCAAATATTAGCTTTGAATAGATGATGTTTAAACAAAATACCCTACGCGCTTTCAGACAGGGGGCTCCTTTCGCAACTTCTCGCCGCTAAAAAGGGCAAAAGGGAACCGCACCCTCAGACCAGTGCCCTTTTTCTGCTTAAACAGGCGCCTCTTTGGCGTTTTCTCCGCTCTTACACGCCCATCTGAGGGTTTCAGCGTGAGGGACAGGTGCGTTAGGAGCGGGGAAAGCACGAAACAAAGCTGTTCTAGGAGCAGGACTGTGAAACAAATGGTGGCTGGACTGGAACAACTGAGCAATTCACCCGGTAACATTTTGTGTGCTTAGTCCTAATTGTATAATGAGCGGCGGGCTAATGTGGATGAGCTAGCCGACTGATCTGAACACCGACAGCAGACATTCACGAATAACACTCGCTCGGTTTACTGTCTGCTGGTCATTTGGGCTAAAATACGCCCAAACGAAAGTGGCGACACAATTCGTTAAACAGTTGTCTGGGGCTATTTCAGCGACCCGCTGGACTCGGACATTGTTAACGTTGGCTTTCTGAGACTGAGACACAAAGGTCAAGGCCCAGCTAGCTAACGTTAGCTTAACGTTTTCATTCCGAAAACCGCCTCAGACAAAAGTATCCTTGAATGAAAGAGTATTAGGGGAAAGCCCACACATTACGCTGTTTACCTTGTTTACTTCTTCCAGTCTCTCTCTCTGTTGAGCTTTCAGTAATCCAAACGCCTTCCCTCCTGCAGAAAAGGACATTGTATAACCCGTTAAAGCTGCTTTAATTACAGTGCACTTGCTGCAGAGCTGGTGAACCACATTTCGCAGGTTAGCATGCCAGAAAACCAGCCGTCCGTTATAACATTGCCGACTGGGAGTAACGGTCAGTGTGATTACTGGATGGACCGTGCATATAAGTCGCTAGTTGAAGACTTACCTTGTACATTTTGATTCGACGGCATGTTGGACTGAATACGGTAACGTTAACGTGAGAGGACGTGCAGACAGTGGCGCTGCTGCGTGTGGCTTTCTCAGTTGTGGCGAGCCAGCGGAGACCAGCGAGGTCCGCCTTGTGAACGAATCGTTCGTTTCAACCGATTCAATAAGTCAGTCGAACCGACTCACACACCGATTCAGGGAAATTTCACCGATCTTTCAAAATGTCTGTACAATTCAGGGCATTTTGATGTGAAATTGTTCATTTGCAGAGACTCAGAAATCTTTACAGCAGTGGTGATAAGCACCATGGGTCCCGTCTACAACGCAAATATAGCCATTTTATTTACAATCCACGGTCGACAATGAGCCTACATGAGTCTTCTGAGTTTGTATATGTAACGTTGATGATGGTAAAACAGAAAATACGTTTTCTTTGGGGATTATTTTGCCTTACAACGCCCTGCTTGTACCCCTCCGCCACAACTGTCTAAAAATGGGTTAGCAAAATCTTAAGTTTTTCTAGAACGGACCATGTCACACCAAACCACTCTGAATGACTTTGTTTACATCTTAAGTTTTTAATCTTAAGTTTTTAATAAGACTATGTGGAACTTCCTCTGTAAAGTTACTCTATTAAGATGAAAATGAAGTTGACTTGATTTGTGAATCAATGAACGTCGTTAAAATGAATCGTTCAGTTCAATAAAATGGTCACTTTCAAAGAATCGGTTCAGTAAACCGAATCGATCCTCCCATCACTAGGAGAGCCCAGGCGTGAGAGCCGCAGTTGATGCGCTACCGGGTTTGTCAGGAATGCGGCTCTACACGCCACCGCGTGGCGAAAAATGATTTTGGAGCCTCCGTTCAGTCAAAGCTTTGTTCCTCTCCACCCGTTTTCTGACAAATCTCTTCTCCCTACGCTGGGATTGGCTAGTAATTCACATTTATAAGCAGCCCGCCTATTGGCGCAGAACGCGGGATATAAACTGCTAATCCTAGAGAGGGAAGGCGGGATTTGGAGGAATGTGGTGGGGAAAAAATCATTCCTTTTATAGGAACCTGTGGTGGCCGGTACTACCTTAACTAATGCAGTGCCTACACACGTCGGTCAAGGCAGCAGACGGAAGCCCTATACACCTTCACAATGAAGTTGGCAGAACTTTTGGAGCTACAGTGTTTTGGAAGAGTTTCATCAGAGCAAAGAGCAGCAAATATGCCCTTAATCTAGGAAATCCTTTCAAGCTGATCCAAGGCATCTTAAAGGGGCAGTCCAGCCAAAATTAAAAATTTAACAGTTACCAAACATCTCTGGTAAACAATGGTACCACAGAAGTCTCTAGAGCAGGGGTCTTTAATTAAAATCCAGTAAGGTCCAGTTAGAGAAAATATCCTCAAATAAAGGTCCGGAACATCATAATGCCCAACTTGCATATTGAATCGGTGCCATGTATTGTATATTGAAGTAGCCTGGTATCATATCAACATCTTATGCAGTCAACGACTGAATGTCAAATCAAATAAAGTACAAATCAGTCATATTTTAACAGCATTTATTGTCTTATTAGAGCACGGCATGTGAAATAACTTCCCTCTGACTCACTTCCTTGTCCTACTGCTGTGTCTCGTGTCGTCCCTCCCCTGTACGCGCATACCTCACTCCAATCGCAGTAGTATTAGTAGTAGTAATAGGTAGGAATCTATGAAAACATCAGTGTAGGGTGGGCAGCTACTCCAAGGCAGGTGGTGGTAGCTGGGGCGTGGGCAGCTGGTCTGAAGTGGGCAGCAGGAGGGCTCGACAGTCAGTCATCCTTCGGTGTCCGGCCGCAAATGTGGGCAGTTGTTTACTTGGAAAAAGGGCAGGGAGAGGGAATTAGTTTTATTCTGTCTGTACGTAAAACAGGGAATGTGAACATTTCCAGAGTGAGGCTAATGACTCCGGCAGATCTGACTATGACATCTTAACTGGAGAGAACCAGAAGGACACACAGACACGGCAGCACTCATTAAACAGCAAACAGTTTGACAACCCTCCGCTCCACCGTCCACAAACCTGAGTGACCGCGTGCGAGCAGCGGGACGACAGCACCAGCGTCTGAGTTTACTATAATTCCCTGTGTCCATGGACCCCTGGAACTGCTGCCTTTATCTAAGGGGGAACGTTACCTACCAAAAGCTAAACTGAACAAGTGAGTTTTCAGCCTAGTTTTAAAGATTGAGACCTTGTCTGATTCCCAAACATTTTCTGGAAGATCATTCCAGAGTTTTGGGGCTTTTTAAGAAAAGGCTCTTCCCCCAGCTGCAGTCTTATGAATTCTAGGAACTATTAATAAGCCAGCACTCTGGGATCTGAGTAGTCATGATGGCTCGTAATAGGAAATAGGAATTATGACGCCAAGAGGTGTAACTGGAAAGTTGGCAAGATTTAAAATTAAATCTGGTAGTTTATTTCTTACCAATTTTGGACCCAGAAAGAGAACCTCTGTCTATGTAACATCCAGCATTTCAAGTCTTTTACACAGTCCTGCATTTTCTTTAATCTGTATTTGTCATCAGGCTTGGCTGATATGTACAGTTGAGTATCGTCTACGTAACAATGAAAGTTAATGCCATGGTTACTTGTAACTGTGCCTAACAGTAACATGTATAGTGTAAATAATAATGGTCCTAAAACAGAGCCTTGTGGAACTCCAAATCTTACTTTTGAATAATTGGAAGATAAATTGTTCACACTGACAAACTGATAACATTCTGTTAAGTAAGATTTGAACCACGATAGGGCTGTCCCTGTGATTCCAACCATGTATTCTAGCCTTTCTAGGAGCATATTGTGGTCTACTGTATCAAAGCTGTGCTGAGGTCAAGTAGCACTAACAGGGACACATACCCTTGATCAGAGGCAAGAAGAAGATCATTAGTTATTTTAACTAGAGCTGTCTCAGTGCTGTGATGTGGCCTGAATCCAGATTGGAATTTTTCATATATATGGTTCTTATGTAGATATGAACTAAGTTGTTGGGCCTCAGCTTTCTCTAAGATCTTAGATATAAATTGTAAGTTAGAAACAGGCCTATAATTAGACAATACGCTAACATCAAAATTTGGTTTCTTGATCAGAGGTTTGATAACCGCTAGTTTAAAAGCTCTGGGAACATGGCCCAGACGAAGGGACAAGTTTACTATAGTTAAAAGAGGGTTTATAATAACTGGCAGTACTCCTTTGAGTAATTTTGAGGGAATTGCATCGAGTGTGCTGGTTGTGCAATTTGCAGAGGAGATACTCTTCTCTAGTTCTAGCTGTGGGAGTGGGTAAAAAGTTTCCAGCCTTTCTTCTACCTGTGTTCTGTGTTTTGTTTTATATCAGCCACATCAGATGACAACCAAGTTGGATTAAATACTGTGGGTTGAATTGGTTGTCTAATATTTTCAATTTTATTATTAAAGAAGTCCATAAAAACTTCACTGGTGAGAGTTGCTGGGATTTCTGGTTCAGTACCTGCCTGATTTTTTGTGAATCGGGAAATCACATTAAACAGAACTCTAGGATTATATTTATTCATCTCAATCAGCGAGGCCAGTTATGCTGAGCGAATTTTAGTGAGAGCATTTCTATACTCTATAAGGATGTCCTTCCAGGCAGAGTGGAACACTTCCAGCTTGGCTTGTTGCCATTTCCACTCTAGTTTCCGAACTGTTTGTTTTAAGGTATGGGTTTTATCGTTGTACCATGGGGTGAGCTTTTTCTGCCTTATTCTTTTTATTTTAAGTGGCGCCACATTTTCTAAAGTGGATCGAAAGGTATTTTCTAAATAATCGGTTAGTAAATCTAGCTCCATTGGGTCTGATGGAGTGGAGACTGGGGTTGATAGTTATGGGCGATTTTCTATAAATTGTAGGGCGGTAAAAGGTTTTATTGAGCACTTTGCAGAATAGCGAGGGGACGTACATATATTATGGCTAAGATGTAGCTTCTACCAAATTAGGTAATGGTCGGAGATTGCTGAGGTTTGCCGTAGGATATTAAGCATGTCTATGTTAAGACCTAGTGTCAAAACTATATCTGTAATATCTATAACGTGTGAATACAGTAGTGTGTAGGCCCTGTTACATTTTGGGTAATACCAACAGAGTCTAGAATTGAAGTAAAAGCCTTTTTTAGTGGGTCATCTACCTTCTCAAAGTGGATATTAAAATCTCCCACAATTATTACTTTATCATTGCACACAGCTAAGTTTGCAGCGAAATCACTAAATTCTTTTAAAAATTCAGAGTAGGGCCCTGGTGGTCCGTAAATATTTGTAATCTGAATGGAACGGACCTCAAAAGAAGTGAAGGTGTCACATTGTTCCTGACTAATATCTATGGCATTTTGGTAGATTACACATACTTCACCTCCCTTGCCTGATAATCTTGGCCTATGTGCATAATTATAGCCTACAGGGGTGGCTTCATTTAATGCTGTATATTTATCTGGTCTAACCCATGTTTCAGTGAGACAGAAAACGTCTAATTTATGATCACTTATAATTTCATTTACGATGACTGCATTTGAGTTTATTTGTGTGTTAAAAGAAGTGTGTTCTCTGTCTTCCACCAGAGATGCCTAAACTTTTGTACGTGACTGTAAATAAGAATCCAACGTTCTACCAGAGCCGGTTTATGAGGAGCCTGGCCACTTCCTATTCCTCCCATTATATCAAAAACAGGACGGCTAATCAACAGAGGGCGCTCGCGAGTAAGTCCTCAATGAATGGGAGTGAATGGAGATCAATGGCTAAAAACGAAAAGTTAAAATAGTTTCTAATTACTCGCCCAGAACGTTTCTTCAATTTTAAAAAGAAGAAGGATGTTTTTCACCAAAAATAATAAAGAAATCTCACCTATATATTTCCTTTTTTCTACAGTAAATGGGTTTCAGGCAGCAGGAGACGGGCTTTACTACTAGAGAGTAATGATTGATTGACGAGCCGAGCAGCTCATTGGCTGTTTGCGCTCACTGACATCATGGACATACATGATGATCATAACTCGAGTTTAAAAGCTCTTAAAAAATATAACAGCAGTGTTTTATGCTGTTCAGGAAATAATTGCATTCTTTCACATTAAAAATGTTTAAGCATTTATAAACTATGATTTTGTTCAAACACTCCATCTCAACCCATTCATTTTGGACTCACTCGGGGGCGCCCTCTAGAGTTTGAGAACACCGGAACAGTGCAATGCAAGTTAAGAAATCCTTTTTTAGCATTGCGAATGTAATTTTGTCTTCTTTAATCAACAAACTAGATCATGTCTGACAAATCTGAGGTCAACGTGGGCTAAATTGTAATTGAAAAGCTGCAAATAGTAACTAGAATAGTAGTGATTCTTGATGCTGATAAGACAATACCACCAATATGAAATAAGATACAGTGTGTAGAAAACTAAAATGATAATTTTCTCTATAAAACAATCTTTTCCCCAAAAAATAGACCATAAAACCTATTTGTGAAGAAAATGATTTGACTGAAGTGCTGGTTTTCCTTTTCATGCTCTGTTCCAGCTTTGGTTTAAGGGCCATCTCACCATTTAAGGTGGAGTTTAAGGTGGAGCTAAAATAAATAAGAAGCTAACTTTAGCTTCAAACTGGAGTAAGAAGCTGGCGAATAGGATGCTAACCACAGCCTTGTTAGAAACGAAAGCCCTTACAAATCCAACCATTGTTATAAATAAAACCATAAAACACACAATGACACACCACTGACTTTCAACTGGTTTATTTGCTATTAAACATCAGCATGTTTTATAAAACATATCCAGCAGTTCAACTGTATGTGTGCTGTGTACAGGTAAGAAACCAAAGTTCTATTATAGCTTGTATATCGGTGCCATCGGGTGGTCAAATATGAAACTGCATGTTGGTCATAAACATTATAGTGAACATAAAAAGACTGTTGCTGTTATCAGCCTGGCCACACATTAATAGTCCAAAGCACATCACCCAAATATGCACAGACTTTATCTCACTTACAGCATTTATTACAAATCTCAACAACGCAAAATTGTCACGAGAAACAGTTTTAATATCAAATCCCCTTTCAGAAACCTTCACTCACACCTCTCAGCTACTTAATCAGTTATTACAATTAAATCAGTATTTAAAAAGAGAGTATGCCAAACATATTTGTAGATTCTGTAAAAAAGGATTGAGTTGATGAACTGAAGAGGATCTGGAACGACCACTTCCTTCTCTTTACGTTTAAAGCAATAATCCAGTGTTTTTCAGTCTAATCTCTATCTGCCAAATCTGTGGCGCATTGCTGATTCCCACAGACTATAATGGGTAAACTGAGCTGTAGTTTGGTATAATTTGTTCTTTTAGAGATGGGGCTAGATTTCCAAAGGAAGAATCTGCAGTAATTGTTGTAGTTACCAGTGTTATGGTGTGGGAGGGGTTTTCACAGGATCTGCCTGATCACACATGAATACCATAAAACCCTTCAAAAGTAGAAAATAATTGGAATTGTTTTTGTTTTAACTGTATTTGAAAGTTGGATAAAATATCATGAGAACAGATTTTGGTAAGGTCTCCTTTGTTTGAGCATAAAAGCAGTTTCAAATTCACTTTACATTATTTCAAATGCGTATCAACAGAATTCAGCAACTGCCCACTGGCATCCATTATAAGCGTGTTTTGAGTCAAAGGCCTTTCTGTTCATTTGTACTAAGTACTGAGAAACGCATCGAAACGATCAATATGTCTGGGATAGTTGACACTACAATGCAGATACAGCAGATGGAGATGGAGGATGAAAAAACTGAAATATTCCTTTAATAATTATAATTTCTTCTCTATCCCGCACTGAAGTTGTGATCCTGTAAGTCTATTTTCCTTTTTCATTCTCTCTTCTTTTTCTTTCATACATTCTCCCCTTCTATCCTCCTCTGCCCTCATCTCCCCCCTCTCCCCTTTCTCAGTGGCCCCGCTGTGGACATTCTTTGGGCAGGTTCTGGACGATGTCCGTCAAGCTGTCCCTCTCCTCTTGGATGTCCTTCAGGTTTTGATCCAGCTGCAGCAGCTGTTTCTGCTGCTCCTCAGCAGCGCTGCGTAGCTTCTGGATCTTTCCGCCCAGCACTGGGCTCTCCACACTGGCCCGGAGCACCAGCAGGCGGGTGGCTGTGTCATTCAGCACACGATCGTATTTCTCCACAGCATCATTTGATTCTGGAAGAGATGTTGTAGGAGATATTTACATCAGTGCTGCATGCAGAAACTTATTTTAGTGGAAATGTGAGAAGGTCAACTTGGTAGATGCTGTTTTTTTAAATGTGCCAGATCTGCAGCCTATCGCTGACAGAAGTACAGCTGTCACTCTACCTAAGCCAACACTTCTGCTCTATAGTAAGAGCTGTGTGCACATCAACCAGAATACAAGATTCACAAACCCAACCATCTTTTGCCCAATGAAGACCACATAACCGAGTTGGAATCACACATGTAAAAACAACCAGCAACTTAAAAAACTTTACCTGATCATCATAAGCTAAAGCATACTGCCATGTTGGGCATAAGAACTATTTTGGACCATTTATTTCTTACCTTTGATGCTCTGAAGTAGATTTTGCTTTGATATTTTGACACAGCCAATTTGAGCTTTTATAGTAAAAGAGCATTGTGAGTAGTGGATGTGCAGAGCACTGTCAACAGCATTTTTGGGTTTGGAAAAAGGGAGAAAATGATGCTCTGTCAAAGGACAGGATCTCACCTTTATACTCTAGATACTTTATCAAGGACAGGATCTCCTGCCTGCAGCTAGAGCTTCAAAATTAAACACTAGCGTGCTGATAAAGAATTGAAGGCTTGTGGATCACAACGATAGCAACAATAGGCTTGTGAATAGGAGCCCTTACTTGGATTCCATGAAAGCAAACAATTTCCAAAAGGTTTTAGCTAAAAAAGACAGAATTCTGCTTCACCATTACTCAGTCAATTCACTAGGCCAGCATAATGAGCTGAAAATCTAAAAGGGTTTGAGGAAAAGAAAGCAGAAAGACGACAGAACAATTCAGGGCTCAGTTTCTCCAAAGCATCTTAGCATTAAGATCATGTTAAAAGGTAGAGAGAGTGTTCACTGTAATGCTTGCTCAACCATTTAAAAATCTTTTTGTTAACATGCTTCCAGGAAACTCAGCCAAATACAGTGGATGACAGAAAAGAGGAGAAAGATAGAAGACAGGCATAGCAAGGGAAGGCAAAGAAAGGACAAGCAAAAAGATAAAAAAAAAAAAAAAGACAGGAAGACATAATAGAAGAATTATTTCTAAATGTACCTAAGTTACTGAGCAGATCAGCCAGTGTGTGAGTGAAAGCCTCCAGCTGGGTCTTAGCTGTCTCCATGCTGTCCTTCACCGATTCTAAAGAAACATCAGCCTGTAAAGCAGAGACGGGAGATCATTGGATTTAGGGGAAAAAAAACACTCAAATCCAAAGCGTGTTGACTGATCAAACCATTCCATCCCATTTACAGCGAACGATATTCCTATTTCCATGTTTGTTTCAGTAGCACACATTATTTAAGGGTGTCCAAGACTAAGGTTAAAAAGGTTAAACCAGTGGGTCCCAGCCATTGTCCAGGGAACCATATGCTCTTCATATGTTTGTGTCTTCTCTGATCTAAGTTAGCATTAAAACATTTGTTTACGCAACAATTAGTGCAGATGCCACAGTGTGACTGGTCAAGAAACGTTCTAACTGTACTGATATTTGTGACTCAAAGTCCGACCGACCGACTGGCCGACCGGAGTCCGTTAACATCCTACATCCCATCATATGTCTGCTCTTGGAACAAAGCCTATCTCCAAATTTGACATTTTACAGGATAAAGAAAAAAAAGTCACTTTTAATGTAAGTCAGTGGAGCCAGACTTTTTTCCAAGTCATTCTGGGCCGTTTCATTTGGCCCATTTACTATGAAATTTACACACAATATAAACAGCAACAGGCATTTTCAAATGATGTCAAAAACTGACAAACAACAGAAATGGAGATATAAGGTTTTGTTTCCCACGGCAGCATTATGTGTAAAAGGTCATATTCATTAAGCTGAGAATATTTTTATACAACATTACTCAAGCATTCAAACATTAATCTATCCAATGTAATGAAACATCTGCATTAGCAGCATAAAAAGTATGTTATCTGTTCAAAATGCACTAAATATAGTACGTTTTAACTGAATTTAGTTGTGAAGAGACGGTTTCAGAATGTCACATTTCTGATGAATTCTGGAGTACTTCTCCACTCCACTAGATGTCAGTGAATCCTATTCACCCCCAAAATATGCATACACCACCTTCAGAGTATGCAGAGGAAAGAGTCACTTATGGGGTTTTACATAGATAGTTGCACAGCATTATCTTATGTGTACACACCCTTCACAGTTATGGCCTTTTATGTCTAAATGTGGAGAGTAACTTAATAAATAATGAAAAAAATCCCTTCATGAGTATCCAAACATTTTACTCGTACTGTATGTGTTAAAGCACTGGAGTACTGGACTGCTGTTGTTAACCACTGAGTAAATGTTCTACAAGTAGACAGAAAATTAGAGTACATGAAATTACATGAAAAACAAGTAGAAAGTACCCATTCTGCAACTTGGCAAGTATGATTTGGCACAAAACAGGGCTAATAAGGAGGCAAAAACAGACTGCTCACCTTGTCCATGTGCATGTTTGCCTGCACCTGCATCACTGCGCTCTCCTGCTCAGCCAGCTGCTGCACAGCTGTGTTCACGGCTGAGTTCAGCTGCGCAGACGCTCTCCTTGCATGCTTTCCCCGTGACACAGATGCCTTGGCATCCTACAAATGGAAAGTGGACAAAGCCTGGGGATTAGCGTGTCATCTGCTGCTAATTAGTGTTTGAAGACATATGAAGACAGCTTTGTGGATGGTAAAGTACCAAATCAATGGATGAAAGCAGATTTGATAGTTTATTACAACAGTATCCTGTGCATTCTGGGCTTGGCTGAATGTTTCTAGATGTGAATGTAGCTACTGTCCTTGGTGTAGGCCTCATATGACCAGTATGCCCATCTGTCCTCAAATTCAACTCAGCAGTAAAGCAAAGCAGTAAACATTCCTGAATGTGCCACATTCAAGAATCACACTTATATAGCAATGCTGGTTGATATAAGAAAAATAATTGTTTGTTATTTGCAACAGTGCTCTGGCTAGAATCTGTTTACAGTAGGTTGTGGGATTAGATATGAGTAGGATATGAGTGTAAATATGTAGAAAGCTTTAGGAAAACTCACTTAGAAACTATTGCAGTGCATCCAACAATAAAGGCAGCATTGTGCTTCTTTTATATAGGGATAGAAAACAGCTAGCACACAGAAATCACCAGTTCCACATGCTGATTCATTTTTTGCAACTCAACCACTCCCGGTGGCAGATTTAATGAGTCTACAACTGACAATAATAAGATAGCTAGAACCTAGTGTCAATGAGATGTCGTGCAAGATAGAGGCACTGCTCTTTTAGGAAACTGTCCAGCTCATGTGTAACAGTGGCTTTTGAACTTACCTTAGCCACTGAGTTAGCTGTGTCTTCAGTTTGGGCCACTGTGTCACTAGCTAGCGTAGCATTCTCCAGCAAAGGCCTCAGAGCTCTTTCAGCCTGCTTCACCTTTTTCTTCACCTCTGTCAGCATCTTCTCTTCCATAATGCGCTCTCGCTTCAGAGCCGCCTTGGTCTGAGTCCGCAAGACTGGCCATTCCTGATGTATGCCTGTGCCAGAAGAGAGAATTACAGACTGTACTATTCTCCTGTCTTCTATTCTTCTCATTAATACTCTCTGCTGTGCTGCCCTACTGCTTATCCTGCAGTTTCTATTCAATTCTATTCTATTCTAGTGCACACTTTTTTGCTGTACTGTTAATCCAGGAGTTTATATTCCCTTTTATTCTATTCTTTTTTTGCTGTACTGTTTATCCTGCAGTTTCTATTATACTCTATGTAATTATATTCTATTGTATGACAACCTTTTTTTTAAATAGTACTTGTTTAAATAGTTATAGTTATTGCTATAATAATAACAATATTAATATATGAATTTACATATCAATATGTAATTAATGTAATCACCATACCTCTTTAATGAGCAAAACTGACATTTCAAGTGCTTCTATTTTACTGTCATTGGTATTTTGTTTGTAAAAATAAAGTTTACATAAATTGAGATAGAGGCTTTAACTTCATTCTAAGCTACTTATAAAAAATTCATAATAAGTTCTAAAAAATGCAAAGAGAATAGAATGCAAGATTCTTTAGTAGCATTTAGCATTTTCTTTTTTTGCACAACACAAACAAAACTGATCACTTTTCTGTGAGCAGGTTTGCATGACATCACTCCAGTGCATGATATACCCATGCACAGGTTTGGTTTAGCTGTACAGTAAATGGGAATTTTCTGCTTCTTTCTTTCCCTTTTTAGATCGTAAATCCTAACCTCTATTCTATTTCAGTTGAGATCTATTCAAAAGTTTCTTCACTCTTCTGAACCATGTTCCATATCTTTCTTCCCATTGTGGCGTTAGGAGTGAGATATCAAGATGGTATCAAACATTCAACTAAAGAAAAAAAATCACTTGTGCAAGGGCTTTATAGGTAATAGCTTTACCTTCTAGATTTCTGCGCAGAGAGAAGGTCTCTGACTCTGTCTTCTTGCCTTGTACCACTGAAGAAAGAGCTGCTTCTTTCAAGCCCTGGGCAAGAGCTGACAGCTTCACAGACAAACGAGAAGACATGAGGAAAGAATAAAGATATAATGTCACTGTTGCAAAGACAAACAGGCTTTTAGGTGAAATCTTTTTATGTATCAATGTTTTGGCAGATGCAGTTGCCTCATTTTGCCTCATTCAGTGTGTTTTATGTGTCATTCACATCCATATATTTTGTAATTGCATTTACTGCATCATTATTTCACTGTATTTGTTGGCAGATTTCTGCCTGTGTACAATATTTTCTGCTCATGTCAACTGAAACAGATCACAAACTAAACTAGAGAAAAGAAAACAACAGCAGTGTCAGGCATAAGGCACAGATAATAAACAGTGTTAAGGCACAAATGATGCAACAACTGATTTAAGTCTCAAAAGAATGTATATATCAGCTCCACTTACTATATAGGTGAACTTTGTAGTTCTATAGTTACAGACTATAGTCCATCTGTTTCTCTGATACTTTGTTATCCCCTTTTACCCTGTTCTTCAGTGGTCAGGACCCCCATGGACCCTCACAGAGCAGGTACTGTTTAGGTGTTGGATCATTCTCAGTACTGCAGTAACACCGACATGGTGGTAGTGTGTTAGTGTGTGTTGCACTTGTCTGAGTGGTCGACCAACCAAAAATATCCAGTCAAGAGCATCCTGTGACCACTGATGAGGAACTAGAAAATGACCAACATAAACTGCAGCAACAGATGAGCTATTGCCTCTGACTTTACGTCTACAAGGTGGACTCAAAAGGTAGGAGTGTCTAATAGAGTGGATACAGTGAATGGACACAGTGTTTAAAAACTCCAGCAGCACTGCTGTCTCTGATCTACTCAAACCAGCACAACACTGAATGATCCACCACCCAAATAGTACCTGCTCTGTGAGGGTCCATGGGGTTCATGACCTCTGAAGAACAGGGTAAAAGAGGACTAAAAAGGATCAGAGAAACAAATGGACTAAAGTCTGTAATTGTAGAAATACAGTTGCACTTATATAGTAAAATGGACAATAAGTGTAGAAATGAGGTGTATTAGGAAGTGTATTATATATATATATATATATATATATATATATATATATATATGTGTGTGTGTGCTGTGGCTTAGGCATCCATGAAAATGATTTTAAACTATTATCCAGCTTCATGCTTCATTGCTCAATTCGGATTATTTGCTCAGATCTGCTCTTTCTAACTTGATGGTTTACATTCGCAAACATAACTGACACAAATCTGTGGTCAATGTGAATGAATCTGTGTCCTGAAATGACCCACATGCACACACCGTAATCAAAAACACCAAGCTAATCAACAGAACAAGCCTATGTCCCAAAGATAATTTGCTCTGAGCAGCTGTAAACAGTTCATTATCAGAGCAAGACAAAGGTGAGAAAGGGTCAGATGCTTTGCTTTTGCGTTGTTTACTGGCACTAACTTTAGGTTAGGCATGGCTGCATCCTTAACACTGAATGATGGCAGAGAAAAAAAAAAACATAAATTCTTATTTGAGCATTCCCATTAAGGTTGCGTGGTTGAATATAATGAAAAAAAAAGAACACTGTTTCCTTATATATAGATCATTCTACCAAATGAGAGTTCAAACCACTTAGAGTTCAAAACCAATTTCAGACTGAACTGGACTTTTGCTTTAAACGACCCTATACAAGGGGTTGGCAACATGCAGCTCCAGAGCCACATGAAGCTCTTTTACTTTCCTGTTATGGTTCCATTCAAATTAGATTTTTAAGTAAAAATAAAATAATCATATAAAATAAAGCTCTGCTGATCATTTTAACACAGTTTTAACAATAAATGGTCTTAAACACTGGAGTTAATACATAAATGGTCTTAAACTTGAAGATTGATGCTCTGACTGCTGATCATACAGCAACGCAGACAGCAATCTCATCAAACTAGTAGCTACGACAAGGCGAGAAGAAAAATTTGAGGCAAACATTAATAATTGTGAGACGAATGGACTTATTTGCAGTTGTTAGCACTCACGCTGGTTTTCTGATACATTTCATTTGCAATGAGAAAGTGTCAAACACTAAAAAGTTGCAAGGCTGAAGTCAGATTCTCATTCGCCAATTTCCTTGTTTGAATTCTCCTTTTCGACCTTAAATGGCACAGCAGGTGACATTCTGGCATCTCAGGCACCAATTAAAGTGGAATGGGAAAATTCAAGCAAGAAGCTGGCGAATGATAAGCTGACTTCAGCCTCGTAAAAAGACAGACATTTTACTGCAGAAATACGAGAGATTAAAGCAGAGCAAAGTAAATCTGTGTTTTTGTTTATATTTTACTTTTAGCCTGTACTAGGACATCAGCACATACTGAGACATATTTACAGCTATACCTTAATTATGTTTGTTCCGTTCTGTGACTAGCAAAAAAATCAAAACTCTACCAAAATTTTACCAAAGTAGTAGTGAGCTCCTTATTTCCCACAACCCGAAAATTTTAGATGATCTCAAAAGCAGGTGGGAAGAGGATCTGAATGACCAAATCCCAGAAGAAATATGGGTTATTTGAAGAATACATTCATCCTCTATTTGTCAACAACATTCTGTAATGCAGTTTAAGGTAGTACATCAACTTCACAGGAGTAAAGTAAAATTAGCTAAGTTTAAACCAAGTCTGGATACAACATGTGATAGGTGCAAACAAGATTCTACTAATTTGTGGCAGTCTATTTTCAACACTCGAGAATTTTAGAAATCCCAATAGACTACTCCCCTTATGCTGCATTATTTGGTGTCTTACCATTAGACTCTCATCTGAGTACATATAAAGGCAATATGTTAGCCTTCTGTACTTTATTAGCCAGGCAACTGATACTGTTCAGGTGGAAAGATCCTCATCCCCATACTTACTCTCACTGGATCAAAGGGGTTACGCAATATCTCAAGCTTGAGAAGATAAGATGCTCTCTTCAAGGGTCTGTACAGAGATTTTATACAATCTGGCAGCCCTTCTTAGTTTTCCTGGAGAATATGAAGGCTGAGAATCTGACCCTATAATAGGTATTTATTTTAGCTTATAATGCTATGTGTTTTAGTTTTATATAAATATTGCACAGCGTACAAGGTTTTGTTACAGGTCTGAGGGCTGGGTGGGAGTGGGTGGAACTTGGGAGTGGGATTGTTTGTATTTTGCCTGTTGTAAAACTTCAATAAAAAGACTTTGATCAAATACTTTGGTAGTGACAATTTTATCTAATTTTGTGCATAACTCAAAAATGCTAGCCAGTGCATAACTAGCAAACACAGCTTTGAACATTTGTACACACATAAAAGCATCATATTTAATTGAATGCAGAAAATGATGTTTGGGTACTGATAATTCTTAAGGTTACATGATTTGGATTTTCAAACTTAGGGACGCATTTAGTTCAAAACACTAGGCCTCATTCACCAACCTTTCTTAATAGCAAATTTCTTCTTAAAACCCATTTGTGCAGTTTTCATTAAGATTCTGAGATTCACCAAAAAATTTCTCATTTGCGATTTGTTCTCAGGAAAGAACAGAATCTACACACACTTTAGAGCAGAAAGGTGTGAACAATTCTGCTGTTTAAAAACAGATTTTTTTCTTAGGACTTTTCTCAAGAACAAATTCGAGAAAAAAACTTTGGAAGATATTGCTGAATGAGGCTTAGTGAGATATAATAAAACATTTATCATACTGTATTTTGTCAGCACTTTGAAGCAATATGGCACAAGACACCTGAAGTGATTTGACCACAGACTAAAGTGGTGACAGTTGTCTGGCCTGTCAGGATTGGTGGAGCTCACCTGGTGGAACTCCTGAATGGTCTTCAGGTTCTTGCGCGAGTTGTCTGTTTGGGACTCCATCTTATCTCTGGTCTTATTTACCTCCTGCTCCTTTAACTGCACCATAAGGTCCAGTTCCACAGTCCTATTGGCTAGGTCCAGACTCTAAACCAGAAATCAAAGTGGTTGCATTTCATTATATCTATTTCAAATAGACTGACTAAAACATTTGCTAGAAACACATGCATTTGGTGAAGTCCTGTACTACTTCCTCAGTACAGGGGGTTGGGCTTGTATTAACTCGTAGAAGTTGCTAGTGATTTCAAGAGCATTGAGTAATTTTAAATGAACTCAAACTCAAAGCTCAATTCTAAACCTTTAATCGCAGCTATGTTTGTGTTTGTAAGTAGAAAGGATATTTATCATGATTTGAATTTGATTACAAAGATGTGCCAAGTGTGCCAAGATAAAAAAAAAATTAAATTTCACATTTTTTTAACCACATTTTTATTTCTTGCTGTGAATAAAAGTCTGAACCTGTCAAGAAAGAATGTAAATCCAATACAAATTCATTGTTTAATGAATGTATACGGAATAGAAATTTATCTAAGTTATCTAGATAAACTGAAAAGATTTTCAGCAACATTAGGGTTAGGGTTTAGGTTAGGGCTAAGACCAGGTTTAGGATTAGTACTAGGGTGAAGGTCAGGTTTAGGCTTTGGGGCTAGGTTTGCTTTAGAGCTAGGGACATGGTTGGAGCTCTTGAAAATTAAGGTGGATTTTTTAAGATACTTAGTTGAATGTAATTTAAGTAAATAGGTTACAGATAAATGTCTACAAAGCCTGTACAGTGGGCAATCCAAATAAAATGTTGTCTTAAATATAAATGAAATTCCTTATGTAATGGATGTAAATAGAAAATCAACGTAATTACTTACACAACTAAAGGAAATATCTTATGCAATTAATTATAAAATTACAATATGCAAAATTGTGGACACCCCTTGTCAAATTATGTTTGAATGATTTAACATGTAAAAATAAGTTAACACACTTTTGCACATTTTAATGCACAATTACCATTTAGTTGCTCAATTTAAAACTAAACAACATTAAACATAAATGTGGCCTGTACAAAAGGTAATATAATATATGTATATATATAAAATGTCAAAGGGTTAATGCTGCATAGAGTCAATGGAAAATCATTCTGCATGTTTTATATTCTACTTGGCCCTATAAGCTCATTGGCTATGTGGATGAACCTGGATCAGTTGCGTAGCTTGCGTTGCTGTGCTATCTGCTTCACTGAGCTGTTGTGAGGAGGATGTACTGTTCGTCTCTGCCACAGTGGAGGTGATGCTGGTGTTATTCTTGTGCAGTTCAGGTAGAGTGGAGGTGATGTTGAGTAAAATGGCCTTTGCGTCAGCGTGTTGCTTCTGCACTGACAGGTGGGCAGCAAGGGTGTCATTTGCCTGAAGTGTGAGATTCTCCTTTAGCTGCTGCATCTCTGACAGCCTGACAGACACACACATACACACGCACACGCACATGCACACATACACACACACACATACACAGAAGAATCAACATGATGGTCTGTGATACTTTTTACATAGAAAACAATGACAAAATATAAGGATCACTTTATATACACAGTTGCCTGCAAAAGTTCATGACTTTCAAAGTGAAAATTTCTACTTGGAAAAGCATCAAAACATGTTATTTGGGGGGAAATCACAGGGGGAACTTAAACATTTGCATAAGACTGTAAACTGTCTGTCAAAGGACAGTCAATTGACAGTCAATAGCAATTGTCAATAGCTATTACTTCTCAATGATCTTTCAATTAACTATTAAAAAATGACAACCTAATTGCAATTCAGTTTTTGTGAGCATCATCAATACCAATTTTAGGAGCTTATTGTTCAAATAACTGGTACTTTTGGCTAATATATTTTTTAGATTTATCTTTTAGATTTTAATACATTGCTCCAATAGTTTAACATAAGCATCAGTGATGGATTAAACTGGCAGTTCCCACTTCTTGAACTCAAATAAACAACAGAAACTCACAGTACTAAATAAAATATTGTAGCCTTGGGGGCAGAGCTATGCAGAATATTTATGTTTTATATATATTTGTTCTTCTCATGAATTATTTTTTTTGGCATGTTATTTTATTCTTGTGCTAGATGTTAGGTTTGGATGCACATTTTATATGCATTTTTAGAATGCTAATCATCACAGTGTTTTACATTCAGATTCATCACTTTAGCCTGTATTGCTGTCATATAGTTAAACAGACAGTGCCTCATAGTGAACTGCCCAGTGAAATAACTATTTAAGGTTCTGTCCTATGAGTAAAACGTTATCATGGGTAAAAATGTGCTAGTTATTGGTATAATTATATTGGTATAATTAAATTAGTATTGTGTGAAACTGATCAATGAACAGTCAGGAAATCACTAAGACCTTCACATCATGTTGGAAACCCTTCATTCTTCATTCATTCTGAAGTCGCTGCAGCAGTTTTAGGAAGTACCGACAAAGACAACAGAGCATTTTGAAACATAGGGGTATCATTTTAAATGCAAGTGCCTTTACATGGCCATGGCCTGCCAGCAGGCCCAAAGTTTTATTACACATTTCTTTAACCTAAGAATAGCTCAACAGGCTGGAACTGAAGTCCCTGTAGTTACTGTATGTATGTATTAAGTCTGGCATTTTAAGGGGTTAAAGGTAAATTTAAGAAGATATGCAAAAACTGAGAAAAGGCCCTTTGACTCCACAGGCTTAAAGCTGTGTTTCGTAGCATTTTAATCTTGTCTTGTGTATATAGTATAGTAGCACTTCGTTTCAATCTTGATTGGTCTAGTCTTGCATCTACTATGCTGTGTTTAGTTCACATTTAGTTTAAACAAAACAATCTGGATTTAAACATTTTGAGAAACAAAATGTTATCCACTTTATGATGGGTAGTGTACATACACACGTGTATTACCATTTTATTTGTTTTTCCATTAATCTGTGTAGCCTCACACATCACTGACATTTATTCACACTTAAATCTTACCCTAACTCTAACCATAGTAACTTCAAGGAAATTCTTTCTGATAAAAGCTGTTCTGTTTTCAAAAATACATGTTCCTCATGGGGACCAGCACATTGATGCCACAGCAACCATATTTTCATATTTAATTAGATTAAATTAAGATTAAAATGATGAGTACACACATAAACACACACAATTACTTACTGCTGTGTAAGATCTTGTAAATGGAGCTCTGTTGAGTTATCCTCCAGCAGACTCATTAGCATGGAATAGGTTCTGTTGGACACTTTGAGCGCCTCTCCTGCTAGTTCTTCTATACGAGTGGCCATTTCTGTATGACTGTGGAGAAAACAGTAATGTTAGTAATAGTCAGAGACTCCCCTTTAATATGCAGTCAAAATGGCCATTGAGTACAAGCTATTCATTTTTCAATGTTAGCCAAAAAAACAACAGAAAGCATATATTTAACAGAAAATCAGTATTATATCAGTATTATTATATCTAAGTATTTAGTGCATCCACACTTTGTCTTAGTTACAGCTTCTGTTTTTTAAAGATATTTGGAGAGATATTTTTCCACACCTCCATAGTTTAGTCTTAGTATTTGGTTGTATAGGTATAATAAGCTATGGTAAGGCCCCTGTCACTTTGGAATCAATTAAATTAATAAAAAAATTGAATAAAATTGAAACCTTGACTGAATTAAATCAAGAATAAAATCTCTGATTCACTTCAGTCTTATAGACTTTGTGGTCTGTAAGAAGGTTTGTATTCCCAGACCTGCAATGAACACTTTATGAATTGCTGCCTTTACTGATATATTTCAACAAAGCCAGTATTGATTTTTCTACATTGCGCTGTTCACGTTTGTGAACTGCAGACCCAAAAGGAGCTGAACAGCTTAAGTCTAACATGACTGCATTACAACAGCAATTGTCAAGCCTACCTCTTCACTAAAGCTTCAGATTCATTCACTAGAGCATTCCACTGGGTCGGTCCTTTTGGGATCACAAATGGGACCACCTGAAATGCAAAGAAGCCAACAAGACCTTTGAAAATGGGCTTAAGCTTATTGCAAACGCCAACCACTTAACCTCTGTTGTTTAGTGAACCCTAGATAGAATTAAAGGAAGAGTGTTTCCAAAAATCTCATTAACATTTACCACATTTTCCAACAATGTTTGGCCTGTACTTGTTACCTTGTATCTGGTACAAATACTCAGAAAAGTTGAATTTAAAAGCAGGTTTAAATCTGCTGTTTATACTGTATATGGTTGATACAAATTATTTTAGAAAAATATAAAATTATTTAGATATGTTGGTGGTTCCATGCAGATACAGAGGGTTCAGTGGTTAGTAAGAAGCTTAAAAAATTCAGTAATTTCAGATGTCCAGAATGACAAACTGTAGATGAGAGCTGTAGATGATTCCATAATAATTGAGAATGCTGTATAACATTAATAAAGAGAAAGAAAGAAAAATTAAGAAAGTAAACATCTGGAATGTGTTATATTTGAAAGGGTTCATCAACTCATCAACAACAAAAGATTAGTGAAAATAAATATTACTTATCATATAATAACCTTTTTTTCATTTCTATAAAACATGTAATATTGCATGTAATCTAAAATATATACTCTATAATATATAATGTATTCAATCTGAAAAACAAGGCTAGTGGAGTCTCTAGCCCAGCAAGTGGGCTGCTATGCTAAAGGCTAAAAGCTATTGTTACCTCAAAGGACTGGCATTTTTTTCTTTGCATATTCACTCCCTCTAAAAGAAAGCCAGTGCAAACTGAATAAGACTATAAGAGTAATATGCTCAAATTTGAGCACACGAGTTGCTGCATTCGGAACTAATTAGAGCCTATTTAGCAAGACAGCAGGACAACCAGACCCTCACATGTTACAGTAGTTTAATCTAGAAGATTTAAAACCATGAATTAATTTCTAAGCATCTTGTAGTGTTGGCATATGTTTTATTTTGAATTTAGTTTCTGAAGTAAGAAGACACAGAGATATTATTGATATGGTACTCAGATAATAAAGTAGGATCCAGTGTTAGACCAAGGTTTTTAACTGAAGCTTTAGGTTGCACTGAAAAAAAACAACATTAAGATCAATGAGGAAATCTACAATCTAGCAGAGTTTAGCAAGAGAAAGTTTCAGTCAAGCACTCTTTCAAGGAGTTGGGGTGGAGCAGTCTTCTACTCTTTTATATGACATAAACAACTATTACATGTAACCTTGTCATTGAACAAGTGATTTAAAACTTTTGAATGGTAATCAATGCCAATATGTTCTCACACACACACACACACACACACACACACACACACACACACACACACACACACACACACAAACAAATATTTACTCAATACAGATGGCCATGGTCTGTGGAGACTCACCAGGCTGTTAAGGTCAAACGTCATCTTCTGAAGCTGTGCTTGTGCATTAGTGACAATAACAAATGTGTTTACTAGAGCTCGGCATTCATTTGCTCCCATCCTCTCCTCTTCCTCCTTGCCTCCTCTTCCTCCTTCCTCCACGAGGCTGCAGTTCACTGCTATTGCAAAGTTTCGCAGCTGCAGCTGTAGGGTCTGCGCAGAGGTTTCCAGCTGTGAGAACTGCCTCATAAAGACCTCTCGTGCTTCTGTACAGAACCAAGAAGAATGTGCACTCAGTCATTGATCTCATTTCCATGGGCAAAGAAGTAAAAAAGTTTTAAAAAAGTGTTAAAAACTGTTAACCTAATAGCACTATAAACACAGTCATTACAAGAGTGCAGATTTGTTTTAAAACAGCAGGTACTTGTGTAGAAACAGCAGGCGCACTCATAAAAAGCCCACTGAGAGTAGCTAATGCAGAATTGCAGCACGGCAGAACATTTGATATGACTATTCAGATCAGAAAATCTCCCATTTTCCACTTGTGTCAATAGCAAAATATGACTGAAAGAGACACGTCAGCTTAATTTTGCTTAAACTAAAGGAACAGTTCTGCAAAAAAATGTACACATCTGACCTCATGTTGTCAATCATCCAAGACATGTATGGTGTCTGATGTTTAATGAGTAATGGATCGTATTCTGCAAACTGCATGCCTAAATCGTCAAACGCCCAGTTCAAATGATGTCGAGTTGTTAATCTCAAATGAATTTATTTCATTTTAAATCGACACGCTTATGGTCTGACACTGCATGACAAACTGATAGCTATAAAAATAAACGGAGGTATTTTGCATAGCTAACACACAGTCACTGATGTGAAGCATTGCTACTATGAAGCACCAAAAGCTACATGAATGCTCCCCCTTGTGGAGACTCTTCAAGCTGCTAAATATGAGTGAGTGAGTGAGTCTCAGTCAGCCAGTCAGTGAGCAAGTGAATGAATGTACGATGAATTATAAGCCAGGTCCATTAGGTACTTTACATAACCCTAAGTACAAGCTGTAGTGGATGTTGTTGATACTTACTGGTAATTTCATGGAAAATGGCTTGTTTCCCATGGATCTCTCTTGTAACAGTGTGACATACAGTGTCCTCAGCTTGACATACTCTGGCAAAAGTGTGGTGACTAATGCATGCATGTGTTTTCCATTTTAGGTTTGCCTAATGCTAGTTTCAGCTTGTATTTTAAGTTTGGCTAAGGCTAACTGGTTTAGTATAAGTTTCTCTTGTTAGCTTGTTAGCTACATAGCTTCAGTGAAAAATAAAAAAATAAACTTAAGATGCCATGTCTTGGCTGATTTTGACTACACTTTAGGTAAAGGGAAAATTGCCCTTTGATTTTTTGCTGGACTACCATTTTAGCTTTGCCATTAGATTTTTCACCTTGAATGGCCAGGAAATCTTCCAGGGCATTGGGCAGATAGTCTTCGCCTTGATGGTCATGGACTTGATTCTCAAGTACGTTTTGCTGATGCTGGTGCATGTGATGTGGCTGTATGTAGGACCGGGGCCTGTATTTCCTGCAGTCATAGTTGGAAAGCAGTCGCTCCAAATCTTGCAGTTTAGTTTTGAGTTTACTGGCCTGTAGATATAAAAAATAAAACAGCATTCATTAAAAAATAAAGGCAAAGGAGATTCCATAATGCTTAAATCAGTTAACTCTCCTAAGTCTTATGCTGTGTATACGTCCTTAGATGACCTTTCTTACACTTTGCCGAATTATTTCTTTCTCATAGGTCAAGTGAAAAAAACTCTGTTGGAAGATTCCAAGCTTTCAACCAATATCACATTTGTGTTAGTAAGCAGTGGAGAGATATTTTATTATGATTTGAGTTTTTGAGAAATGACAAAAATGTCACCTTTGAAATGCATGGAAAAAAGTCATACTTACTGATACAGAAATACAGATTACATTTAAACAGTAGTGCTACCTCTGCACCTCTAAGAGTTAAGCCTGAATAAGACATAGACAAACAAACTTCAAGAAGAACAGTAGATGGAAGCACACTGTAGACTCAAAGACATTTGAAACACATTCTCTCACTGTGGTGTTATGGTCCTGAAAAACTGTTGATCATTACAACATTTATCACACCTTATTAACCTGAACCCCGCTGAGCCAAAGGCTATCATTAAACTAGTTAAAATGCAACCTTTCCTTCCCACATATTCATGTTCAAAATGACTTAGCAATTAGACATTGAGTGCAAGGCACTGAGCATCAGCGAAATGCATCACACTCGCTTAGACCAGGGAGGCAGTGTGTGGGTGAAAGAATAGAGTGCTTATGGCGTTTGCAATCATTCATTTAGAACAAAAACAGTGAAACTGCTTATTTTCCCTCAGCTGAAATGTCCAAAGCTAAAAGAGGTAGCTTTTAGTAGTAATTAGGGTTAGGTACGGAAATTGAGTGTTTGTTTTTAATATGGGGTGTTAAGCATCCGGGCTACCAGTTAAGTACATGAACTTTTTCATATCCTATTTTCCACTGACAGTTTGGTAGTTATATCATTGTGCTAGGCATTTAAAACAGACATTACATTAGCTCAAGTGTGAAAACAACCAACGTGTAGTAAATCAGATGCTTTAAGTTCTGTAATTTGGTTAATTATAATTATTTTAATAATATATATTTGTAATACCAGTAGTAATATGAATAAGAACAATAATGCTAATGTAATTTATGCACATGGCAATCTAGTAGAAAAAATTTATCTACTTATTTAACACTGGTATAAACAAATCCAGCAACTATTCCATGTTCTATTCATAGATGTTCTATGTTTTATATTTTGCTTTATACTAATGACACAGAAGCATCTGATACTCTGCAAACTGGCATTTAAGTAAGTTATTTCAAGAAAATAATCACACTACATAATTAAGTCATTCTACAGTCTTAAAAAATTAAGGCTTTTTTTCATTTCACATTTTATTCTTCTGACTCATCATATTTGTAATACTGTAAAGTTTGAGTGGAGGGCAGCACTTGGCCACAAACTCTGTCTATAGCCACATATATTCGCTTACGAGTTGCTGAATGCTGTATTTTTATTGATTCCTTTCTGAAACATCTGCATGAATGGCGTGCTTCATGTAAATGACATGTAAATTGTGTGCTGGTAGGCTGGCGCTTGATTTCATGCACTGAGGCTGATTCCTCATTCAAATCTCCACTTTTTTATGTTGTACAAAAGTGTCCTCAACTTAGAAACAATGAAGCATGCCTGGATTCATGCAGATGTTTAGAAAGTGAGCCAATAAAGCAAAAGTATTCAGCAGCTCATGAACCAACAGTTGTCATCATGGGCCGAGTTAGGGGTTGAGCAGAATGTGCACTAACCCCAGACCCCAGGTCGAATGCAGCAATAACCAAATATGAGAACAGGTTTGCTTACATAAGCTCCTGTGCCCTTTTACAACACAAACATCACAAAAACTGGAGCTATTTATTTCCCCTTAGCTTTTATACAATGCATTTGGCGTAATGGTAATCTCAGGAGATTCTGGAAAAGAATTCCTCAGGTTTGCATGTAATGTGGGGATAGCAGCACTGGGATTTCTCTTTATCTGAAATGCAGAAATACTTTATGTGTCCATGTGTAAATAGAATCTTCTATAGACTTTATCTTGATCTGAGACACATGAAATGTCAAGCTGCAGCTAAGAGTCAATCAGTCATAATGAAAAACATGGGGTGACGCTGTGAGATGAATGAGCCTCGCAGGTGGAACAGCTGCACAGGGGCTTTTGATGGCAGGGCAGTCCCAAAACATATGCAGGGTAATACCTGCATATCTGGCAGTAAAAATCTGCGAACAGTTTAGTTTCACACATTTCCAAGGGGGTCTTATGGGATCTACTAATGAGGCTGAAGCTGGTGGTAGGTTTCAGGAAAAATATATGTATTTATTTATTTTTTGAATCCTAAGCCAGCAAACCAGCTGCTACCCATGTTTCAAAACTATAGCTGACCAGCTTGACTGGTATTCATGAGGTAAAAGTGTTATATCGAAATATATAGTTCGGTATCGAAATCAAGGTTTTGCTATCGGTATGAGAATTTTAAAAATTGTTAGCAATATATAGGTTTAGTAAAACATGGAAAAAGCAGCACACAGCAACATTACTGACATTTAATTGAGTCCGTTTGATCCAGTGTTGTCGAATCAACATTTTTGTCAACAAACCAATATTCCAGCACTTAAACAGTCAAAAAAACCCTTTAAAATGTATTTATTATCATGCATCTTTTCAACTCTAAGTTGCCATCATTTAACATAATCCTGTGCAGTACAGATCAAGATCGACATCACATTATTTGCTGTGTTATTACAGAAAATGTCTTGAGATGACTGTGAAAACACTGTTAAAGCTGCACAATGTAAGCTTTGGAGATTTGGAGACCTCTCTGGTGAAACTGTGTCATTGCATGAAACGTGTGGAAAAACATTTAGTCATATTGGGCTTCGCAGTGTGATGATTGCAGGCATGTTAAAAGAGTATTCAAAAAGGACTTCGTCAAAACTTGTTGAAGGACGTGTCTTCCAGCGATGTAAATTAATGATCTAGTGTTGTCATCATATCTTCAGCAGTACAATGTTAATTTTGCCTCTGAGACCTAAATATCAAGCCGGAGCTTCTTTTTTGGGTTTGTACTTGTGACGTTAATAAGCATAGACATATAATGTTGTCTGGAAAACTTCCACCAAATTCAACTTAATGTCGCTGATTTTTAAATGATTATTTCAGACTTCACAAGGGGCCGAACAGCATCACATGTACCCCATATTTTTACTCCCCACATGTTTACTCCTTCCTGACTCAGTAATGCTACTTCTTTCAGTTTTAACAAAAAAAATCTTGCCTAGTGTATATATTTTAATTAACACAGGGTTTAAATAATCACCCATATTAACACCCTAAATTATCTGCCAGTGTAAAGACTTAATCTCCAGTCAATGATTTCAAATTCCACATTAATAATCCCTGCAGGGGGCCTTCTGGATTTCCTGTAATAACCCTAGGCAATGAAAGACTTCATTTGGGGGTTTGAAACTGATTCCTATTCTCTTCTTGGCTATTCCTCTGCCATTCTACTTTTGCCTTGAGAGATTCAGGGTGCTTCCATTCTCTACTTAACAGTCATCCAGTCTGAAGCACTGTGATCAGGGACCATGTATTTACATTTTCAGTGCAAATGTGGGTGGCATCTGTTTCGCTAGCTTTGTGCTCACATTGCTGTTTGACAAACAAGAGCCACCTCGGCGCACTCGCTTCTCTCTCAATGGGGAAATGAAGCTACATGCCTCAGTAATTCTCTATTGTTGGGAGACAAAGAACAGCTTGGCTGGAAAGCACTCTTGGCAGTGGGTGATAGTGGGGCATCTGAATAGCACGTCGTTCAGCCTCAACGGTAGTTAAATGTGTGCTGCGCTGAAGCGAAGAGCTAGGAGGCACAGATAAATGCTTAATGGGTACAGAGGATAGGGATTTTGGATGCCATTGATACAGAGGAAATTATATGATTATAGAGGGAATTGTGAAGGTTTATGCAACATGTCAGGATGCAATATGTCTGGTACATATACACAATCAAAAACATTTACAGTACTACCATGCATTTATTTCAGTTCATTCCAATCATCAAGGAAATCAGGAGATATTTGAGGAGACTTCACTTGCAAAAGGAAGGGGAAAATCTAACTGGAGTTCCAAATATTTTTTAAAGACATAGACTCCTAACAACCATGCAGGACCTGGTCACCCACCAAAACTGGCATCATCAGATAAACAGTATGTTTATCTTTAAGAGATAACGAAAATCAAACTTCAGATCTGAAAGAACCCACAGGTGTGTCTGTCCAACCTTCCACTGTGAGAGCCCGGATCCCAACATCTCTGAATGTATTTGAATTACTTGGATTGTAAGAAACAGAAAATGCCACCAACTTCTAGGACTGAACTTCAAATATCACTGCAGATTTCTTAGAAGAACTACAAGCAAATCTCCCAAAAAGAACAGAAGCTATAATAAAAGTAACGAGTGGAACCATTAAAAACAAAAACAAGAATATTGTGTTTAGCTCTTGGAATTCTGTGTAATTTTCTGTTAAAAAAATTTCTGTTAAAAAAATTTCTGTTTTTTCTGAAGCTAGAAATAAATAATTTGTACTTAATGTTAATTTTGACTAGAAATTAAACACATTAAGGGTAGTCTTTTGCACAGTACTGCATTCTCACTGCTCATTGTTATCAGGTACATCTACCATATAGGTGCACTTTGTATATTTGTATATAGTCTATTTGATGATGCATCATTTATTAGCCACTATTAGTGCACCATTCATTAACATTCCAATAAAATGTTGGGGTCACTGTTGTGTTAGGAATGCTCAACTCAAATAAAATCTACTCAGTAGTGGACTTTCCAATAATGGAAGGGGTAAAGACTTAATAAAGTGTGCAGTGACAGATAGAAATAGCAAAGTGCTATTATAGAGCAGATGTTTCTGATAAAATGGCAAATGAGTGTAAATACGAGGCAGCTGTTTATAATAAACTAGCAACATGGTGTAAAGCTAAGTGTCCAATACCATAACACAAAGCACACACACATACACATACACACATATACACACAAAGGTACCTGGTCTCTGATGAGACTGTAGCACACCGGACACTCTTCACACTGTTGGGTCACACGGTTTAGGTAGTAGTTCAGCTCACATTTGTCACATTTATAGCCGACAAAACCTTGACGACAAGGACAAGTCCCATTGCTGTGGCACTGCATGGAGGTTGAACCCATGGGATCACAATTACAGGCTGTAATTTTAGAGACAGACAGACAAACAGATAGATTGTAACTAGGCTAAATATCCTACATGCAAAAAGAAAATGCATTGCTTGAAATGTTGAAGAACACCTTGATTCACCAAAACATGCACAGAAACACTCGGCTGGACATGTGAATTGAAGCTCACAGTACACAATAACAAATATATTTAAAAAAGCCTTGGGCAATATCAGTAATGCAAAGGCTAATTTTCATAACAACAGACAAATGATTTACACTGACTGGCCATTTTATTAACTACACCCCATTTTAACAGCTGCTGTGTCTGATCCACTTGTACCAGCACAACACACACAAACACACAACCACCACTTCAGTGTCACTGCAGTGCTGAGAATGATCCACCACCCAAATGATATGGTGGTCTTGTGGGGCTGTCCTTTGAAGAACAGGGTAAAAATAACTAACAAAATATGCAGGGAAAGAGACGGACTACAGTCTGTAGTTATAGAATTACGAAGTGCAATTATATGGTAAAGGGAGCTGATAAAATAGACAAAGAGTGTAGCTGCAAGAAGGTGTGTAATGAAGTTTACTGTGCTGGTCTATAGTGTAGCAATGCAAGATATGGCTATAATATCATATGATATTCTGTTCTCCCAAAAATGATAGTGTAGCAGTGCTTTATTTTGCTTAGCATAATCATTAGCTGATTTTATATGATATCCATCTGTTTGGAAATCAGCTAAATTCAGACAAGTACAAACATTTGTATTCGTCTGTATACAGACAAATACAAACATTTAGCCATGGAAAAACAAAGGGAAAAAAAAGGATTTCTGGTTTGGATTTGAGGATGTACTGTAAAAAATGTGATGGGCTGTGGATTTGGCCCGCAGGCTTGTAGTTTGAGACTCCAGGTCTACATCACGGCTGGTCTAGGACCTGGGTTTGAAGTTGATAAGCGTACCTCTGCAGCCTCTGGAGGAAAAGCCGAAGAAGCCCATTCGACACACATCACATTGCTTGCCCTCCACACCTGTCCGACACAGACACTGGCCTGTAATTGGGTGACACGCTGGTGAGGAAGAGCCAATGGGATTACAATTGCACCTGTAAAGAGGAAAAGAGAAGCAATTTTTCTGTGAAGTCACATGAAAAGTGAGCATAAAAACACAAATAAAGGAACATCTCTAGCTTTCATTTTGACAGTATTTTGCTCATAATAAATCATCTTTCAAAATGCAGATTAAAAGAACAGTTTAGAAATCAGTGACTTTGATGTAGTATGTAAATATCAGTAAAGTTTTAAAGCATACAGTCGATATAGTGAAACTATACTGTTAAATGGCCCATTTAGAATTCATTGCTTTAGTGTTGTCATAAAAACTCATGCATATATTTACATATATCCCCCAACAGCGGTTTAGCCTTACCCACTCACTTGAAAGTTATAAGCAGTGGTTCAGCCAGGACTGCTTTTTGAATGATGCATAATACAGGGCAACCAATCATTTGCTTATATCAGTCTTAAAAGCACAGTAACAAAAATTACCTGTTTAATTTGAAAAGATATAAGGACAGGTTGGAAAATGGTAATGTAAAAAGGAATTGTGAATGTTTTTGTACATAAACCCACAAACACTATAAAATAACCTCTTCTTCTTCTTCTTCTTCTTTCAGCTGCTCCCTTTAGGGGTCACCACAGCGGATCATCTGCCTCCATCTTGCCCTATCCATTGCCTCCTCTACTTTCACACCAACCATCTCCATGTCCACCTTCACTACATCCATAAACCTTTTCTGAGGTCCACCTCTTCTCCTTCTACCCGGCAGCTCCATCTCCAACATTCTTTGACCAATATATCCACTATTCCTCCTCAACACATGTCCAAACCATCTCAACCCTGCCTCTCTGGCTTTATCTCCAAACTGCTCCACCTTCACTGTCCCTCTGATCTGCTCATTTCTAATCTTGTCCAGCCTCGTCACTCCTAACGAAAATCTCAGCATCTTCATCTCCGCCACCTCCAGCTCAGCCTCCTGTCTTTTAGACAGAGCCACAGTCTCCAAACCATACATCATAGCAGGACGCACTACTGTCTTGTAAACCTTGCCTTTCACTCTTGCTGCTATCCTTCTGTCACACTATAAAATAACCTCAAGAGAAGAAAATCATTGTAACCATAAAATGTAAGATAGGAGCCCTTTTAAAATACGTTACATACACAAAAAAGGGTTATTTCTGTTTTTATCCATATATTTATGTATTCTGTAAATAAAAAGCACAAACAAAGGTTTTGGCAAGATTCAGGCTTCAGTATGGCTGCCAATACTGTTTTTAGCTGTGCATTATAGTTTTCTTCATGTTTAGAGAAATGTGAACATTTAAAAAAACACATGTGAGTCTGAGATTATCTAAAGGGGATTGAATCATGCAGGAATGGTTCACACTGCCGGCCTTAGCCTGAGAAATTCATGTATTTATTCCCAACATGGTCACCATAAGGTTTATCTTTGAAGACTGTAACTTCCACAATGCAATGTGCCAATCAGCAACCCAGGTAAGGCACCAGAGGCTTATCAGGTTTCCCTCTACTAAATAAGAGCAGCTTGAGTTTGTTTGAAGCCTTTAATCCACTATTTACAAAAATAATGGAAGCCATTCCATAAATATGTGTTATAATATATGATTGTTTATGTTTATATATGACAAAACTATATTTGCCATATTTGAAAATGTATTTTCAATATACATGTATATGTATATTGAATATGAATATGTATTTTCCAATATTTTCAAATAAGTTGGAATTTATGTCATATGTATGTTCATATGTGACACATAAGTAGGAAATAAGTGAAATTTCTATCTGCTAACTTACTCACCTGCCACTTTATTAGGTACAATTAAATTGTTTGTTAACACAAATAGCTAATCAGCCAATCACACGGCCGCAACTCAATGAATTTAGGCGTGTAGAGGTGGTCAAGACAACTTGCTGAAGTGCAGACCGAGCATCAGAATGGGGAAGAAAGGGGATTTAAGTGACTTTGAACGTGGCATGCTTGTTGGTGCCAGACGGGCTGGTCTGAGTATTTCAGAAACTGCTGATCTACTGGGATTTTCTCTAGGGTTTACAGAGAATGGTCCGAAAAAGAGAAAATATCCAGTGAGCGGCAGTTGTGTGGATGAAAATGCGTTGTTGATGTGAGAGGTCAGAGGAGAATGGGCAGACTGGTTCGAGATGATAGAAAGGGAACAGTAACTCAAATAACCAACCAAAGTCTCTGAGGAATGTTTCCAACACCTTGTTGAAAGTGCCACGAAGAATTAAGGCAGTTCTGAAGGCAAAATGGAATCCAACCTTTTACTACCTAATAAAGTGGCCAGTGTTTGTATGTCATGTAGTTGAAATCCATGTACTACCATTTTTTCAGATTTCCATGTGGGTAATATATTTGTTGTGCTTTAATTAATCGATTCATCATCATTCATAACATGACTAATAAGAAATGTAAATAAACAATTGTAGTGCATTATTTATCAGAAGTCATATCATTCAAAGATTGTTCTTCAGGAACTGTATCAGGGCTGCATCCATAGTAGTTTGTTCATAAACTTTGTTTTGAACACACATCTCTGTGTCTCTCTGAGCCTTTCTGAAAAACTGAAAACCATTTTTTGGAGAAATCCACGCTGAGTGAAGACTGTTGATTACATCATTGATTTTTTTAAAATGTATTCATTTATTAATTCTTATTTCCTTGTTTTATCAATGAAAAGACAATTTTTGGACCCACAAGCTGCATTGAAATTGTTCTTTTTCAGTCAGAAATGCTCTTCTGCTGATGAGGACATAGATTTTGATGTGTAAAATCAGCAAACATCTCAGTGAAGTTTGAGGCATGTGTGTAAAGATAGTTTGTATAACCATCCATTATTTATTAGCTACATTAGCCTTGTAGCTCCAGTGCAAAAACATAGAAGACACCAGACACGTCTTACCTGGTTGACTGCATATATGAAATAATTACTAAGAAATTATTTAAATGAGATTTTTTGCTGATCTAGGTAACTCTGTGGGTCACTTTTTCAGAGCCAGATTAAGTCTAGGCCTAGATAAAAAAAGAATTTCCAATGGTAGAAGTCCAGAGCTAGGCTTATAGATATATAAATATATATATATAGGAGTGATAGATGAAAGGAAGGGACAGTGTGTGATGAGGCGGAGGTATGTGTTATCTATAACCCACCTCTCACAGCCCACACCTGGCTGCAGATTAAAGTAGCCAGCCTCACACTGACCACAGTCTCGTCCAGTCACGTGACTGAGACACAGACATCGGCCTGTGTCAGAGTCACACTGGCTTGATGACAAGGATGTGCCGGCAGGGTTACAGCCACAAGCTGAGAAGCAAAACCAGAGATATCAATCAACACCCATACATAATTACAGATGGGAAAATCAATTGTTTATTAAATGCAACAGTGAATCTCTATTTAAAGATTTTGATAACATAATTATCATGTCACACTTAATTATAATATAATTATCATTTTGTGTACCGGGGCAACCAGAGATTTTATAAAGTAGGACACTTTGGTGATGAATGGCATTTACAGTCACAAATTTTGTATTTATTATGTTGTAAGTACAGAAGAGTAGATTAAAACGCAGCCTCCTTTTTGCCTCAGCATTAACAGATTAAGGAAACATAGACTTACATTTGCACTTCTGGGAAGGCCTGAGGGTTCTGTCCAGAGCGTTGCCATAGTAACCGGCCTGGCATCTTTCACAGCGATCCCCCGTTGTGTGACCTAAGCATTTCAGGCAGCGTCCAGTCACGTGATCACACACACCCACCGCGTTGGGGTCTATGTTCCCGTTACACTCACACCTCACGCATGGCCGTACCTCGCCATCCCAACCGAGGGGATTACCATAGTAACCATCCTCACACAACTCACATCTGGTTCCTGGAAAAGCAAAACATTGCAAAATACATCAATGCCAATGTTATTTGATTATAGTAAGGTTTAAAGTTTGTAAGGTTTAAAGTAAATCCTTACCCCAAATCTAGACATCCAGCTGAGACATATGGCATCTGAAGTTTCTTTTGTTCTGTACAGGAGCTACAAAGCTAATGGAGCTAACAAGAAGTACAAGGGTGCTTTTACACTCGTAATTTGGTTACCTTGGTCAAGACCAAAGCAGAAAACGAGAGCATTTATATACATTTACTAATCTGACCGTTATCAAATTTTAACAGTTATCTGATTATTCAAGTGGTCATGTAAACTGCATGCTCGGATTTCTCCGACTGGAATAAGTCTCGTAATCTGATGACAAAATCTGACAAAGAGAGCTGGATTTTAGCTCAGTAACTGGGTTTTTAGCATGTATGCCTTACTCTGATTTCTTTTGTTCAATTTGTGCAAAAACAGATCGCAAGCAGTGTTTAACACAGCATCCACAAGATGGCCAAAAATCACTTTTAAAGTGACGCTGAAAGCAATGACATGAATAATGAAATGAAGAATTTCAATATTCTTCATTGTCTAGATGATATATATTAATATTTTCCACTAAAGTGACCCAGTGTGTTAACACAAGCCTCTGCATCATGTTTGAGTTTTACATTACGTTTAAGTCATGTCTTATTCTGTGGGTTTGTTTGCAAGTTGCAGAGCAGACATCTGATTATGCATGTAGACTCCGAGTTTCCCATTATCTGATTACCCAAGTGCATGTAAACTGCCCGAATCTGATTTTCTGCAGTTATCTGATTATTAAGTGCATGTAAATGCTATCACTGATATATTGTTATGTTTTAGTTCTGGTTTGCTTTGCACTGATCCAAAACATTTAAATCAGAGATGTTCAGACTTATCTGCAAAGGGCTTGTGTGGCTGTGGGTTTTAATTCCAAACAGGCTGATGCACACCTGATTCCATTTTTTAATCAGTTAATCCTTCTTAGACAGCTGTTTTGCTGGAATGAAAACCCACAGCCACACCAGCCCTTGAACGTGCTGAATCTTCCTGTGCTCTGGCTTAACTGAGCATATCAGTTTTATATAGGCCTCGTTTTCATCTAGGTATGGTAATATTCAAGGTAAATAATAAGCTGTGAAAGACTGTTTGTTACTGTGATTTTCCAAAAAAGCCAAGTGGAGTAAAATCACTGTGAAAATACACAACCATGAGCATCTTACTGTTTTTAAAAATATACAAACTTTTAAATGTTTTAGTATATTATTTATATTTTATAATGCTTTGAATGTACCTCAACCTCATTTTGAACGGAAAATATTAGCTGCAGAACATTTTCAGTAGTTGCATTTTGACTCAGTAACTTCTAATTTTGTCAGTTTTTAAAATTTGCTTTAGCTTATCTAAAAAGGCAGTACTTTAAATATGACAGATATTATTAAACATTATTAAAATGTATGTGCCAACTAATCTCAATTCATGGCTACCCAGTGATACTTTGGAAGTTATCTGTAATGTCATAGACCAGTCCCATGCCAAGTCATTGAAAGCTAAGGAGAAAGCTAGTAAAATGGATAAGGTTCTGACAAGACATGACCCTCATTTGTAATGTGATATTAATGACCAGTGGTGCAGGGAGGCCAGTATCACATGCTTTCTACAAAGGGGAGTCTAAAGGAATAGACTAGAACTGCTAGTTCTTTGTCTGTTTTACTTCTATAATTCAACGGAACTACATTAGAGTTTGTTTGGATGCAGGCTGTCTCGGGCTGGTTAGTTGCTCAGCACCTTTCTCAATAGCTTCAATGATTTGCCATAGGAGCAGTCCCACCAGGGTTCACTTTGATCGACCAAATGTAAACACACTGAACTTTTACCCTAACAGTCAGCATCATGCAAGTTGCTTGCCTAAATCATTCTAAACTCGACTCTGCCAATTTCTTAAACAATTTTCTAACCTCAAATAGACTTCTTTTAAGTATGACACTATTATCCATAAACAATGGACAAATAGATTTCAGCCTTCTTGGTGGCTGCTACTACTATTTTTAGCTACAAAACATGCTTTTGTCTGTTTTTGCTGACGGAAATCATATTAGCAAGTGTATTGGAGATGATGCAGTTTGAGGCTATTGTGTGATGATTTTGGTAAGCAGTTTGCACAGCATTAACTAGGGGGGTAAACACTTTCATTATTGCTAGCTACATAAGCCTCATAGCTCCAGTGCAAAACAAAAGAAGCAAATTTCAAACACTACACATCTTGATAGCTACATTTGGAACATGGGGAAATCTGTGTAAAGTAGATTTTTCTGTAAACTATCATTTCAGTTTAAAACTGATTTGTTTATGATATGATGTCCAAGCAATTATAGTTGACATAGCAATATAGTGCACAGTAGTGGTCTCCAACACTGTTCCTGGAGAGCCGTCTTCCTGCAGAGCCTAGGGCAAACCACAAAACTCTTTCTCTGATTGGCTGGATCAGATGTATTAAAGTTAATCAAGGGATGGGGCAGTGTATTGGATACAGATTGGAATTAAACTCTCCAGAAGAACAGATCTCTAGAAGGGTGGTTGGTGACCGCTGTTGTATAGGGAATATCTGAAAAAGAACAAGGAGACAGTGACTGACCTCTCTGATTGGCTGGGCAGTTGGTACACACAACATCCCCTGTCTCTGGCACCTGGGCACAAGCAGTGCGGTCCGGGCAGGGACAGGGCAGACAGTCATTTGGGCTTCCAGTTAATGGGTTTCCATAGTAACCATCCTGACAACGCTCACAAGAGGGACCAGTGGTGTAGTCCGTGCAGTCACACACACCTGGAGCAAAACACACACAGTCATTTTCGGTCATTTTGTCCATAAGGGTCTCCACACTACCGGTTACGATATATATGAAAATCAAAAGTGTAACTTTTCTGAGAAATATCAACATTTCTCTACCAATCTGGACCAGTTTTCTGCACGTTTTTCCCTGAAATTATGTTTTTTTTTAAATCTCAGCATTAAAAAATAGCCAAACATGACTGTTCCTACATTGATGCAGCCCACATTCAATTCATTATGGTTGTGATGTCACAAAAATTAACCTATTTACTTACAACCGTCCAGCCTATGGCAGTTTAGCCCATCCATTCATGTTAAAGTGATGTGGAGTGTTGTTACTGAAGACAGCAGCTTTTTGAATGCGATATAAGACAGGGCACTTGTGAAGGAGTCAGCTAATCAGAAGAGACAACATTTACATGTATCTTTCTTGCAGGTACAGTAAGCAAAACAGCCTGTTAAAGAGAGATCTTGTTTGTGAGGTTTTATGTAATGAAACTAGTTACAATTTTCACAAATACCTCACAATAAATCAGCAGACTTCTGTGAAAAACACAGAATACAATAAAGATTTAGAATATGGAGCCTCTAAATGAAAAACAGCTGTGAAAATACCTTACATAACTAAGTTAAAAGATCAAAAGAAGGATCCTGCAATTTTGATGGGCCCTTGCATGACATCAGAGAGAGGCTGACTTGTTAAGCATGAGACTGGCATGTACACACAGCCAAACAACCTTTCAGGGTTAGATCAGTTGGCACAAACAGTTGACATGTGCATACACACACTTCACTGGAGAGTGCGAGACTCATGAATGTGGTATGAGTTTTTCACTGAGAAAAAACAAAAACAAAAAAACAAAAACAAATTGGAACGGGCTTTGGCAAGCAAGCAGAAAGACCAGAGCTGGAGGCTGCAGGCTGTAGCTTACAGGTGCAGACAGGCAGCTCAACTCTCCGCCTTCTATCCTCAAACACACAGCCCCAAACATACCATTGGGCAAGATGCAGGCTCCATACTGATTCCCTGCTCAATTTCAGACACCTTGAGGAAAGTGGAATGCACTAATGTTAAAAATGTGGAATCACTTAACCTGTACACGACAAGGTATTCCTAAACATTTCTAAGCTGCTTCTCCCTCAGGGTTATTTTTAGCCATATTATTCAATATTTAAAGTTTTAAGGGGACACTGTTAAATTAAAAATAGTAGATAGTAATAATGTATAAATGTTGATTTCTTTTTTTTAATTTGTAACTTCATTTACTTTTCCATTGATATGCTGATGCTGACAAATATAGGCCTATTTCTTGCCTGGAGATTTGATCACCACTTTTCGAGGTATTCTGGATTTTTAAAAATGTATTAAAACTTTGTGCTTACCGTTACAAAGCTGGGATCAAATAGCGGCATGCCGGCCAGATTTAGCCCATGAGCAAGTTTTCTTTGGCCTTGACTCATACTCCAAACCCTTTTTCAGTTCTATTAAAATTAAATAGACGGCACAGCATGGTGCACAGCATATTGATGCTTCATGAACTGTACTTGAAAGCCACTTTGTTCATTATGCTAGCTGTGTAATTGCAGACCAGATAGGTTGGCTGAGAAATTTTGGATCTTTGCCGTAGTAACAACATTTTTGATCTATTGATTCTTGGAATAAATGTTCCTAATTTCTACCACTGCAAAGAGAATAGAGAAAGAAAAACTGATAGTATTGTATCAGCAAGCTAACTGTGGTGTTTATTTACTGTTACACTGGGCTTAATACTACTTTTGACAACTCTCACTTCATCACAGACATCTAAAGCTTACAACAGGCATTCAAGTAGTGCACACTTTAATTTTTATGGTTCATTTCTACTGTGAATCCTTCAATAAATCCTTTAGACTTGTCTAGTGTGGCTAGTAAGCTAGTTTTTTTTTCTTTCAGCGATGCACACAGAAACTGACTGAGTGCCCCGTTGGGGAGAACCTTTAGCCTGCTAAATGTGAAGGAGTGAGTTAGTGAATTATAAACTAGGCTCATCAGTTGCTTCATAAAATATGGATTCAAATGCTTGATTGGATTGATTTATTACAGACTCCAGGACAAATTCTGTTCAAATTCTGTATAGGCTTCAAAATTGTTAGACAGATACAGTTTGCCTTGGAAAAGGCCCACTGTTAACATGTATGTTATGTGAATAAGTGTGAGATTGTACTCATTCTGTGGCTGAGACAGTACAGATTAGTAGGGTAATGTTTTACAATAGAGAAATTTTATTCAAGTGATTTTATGCAAGTGATTTTTGTACTTAAGTTTTGTCAAATTTAGAATTAGATATGCAAATCAGACACTCTTTGATTTATGCTTTAATCAAGAGAGCACTAGGCACTGTTATTATAAAGCAATTTTGGGCAGAAATCAACTTATAAGCAACATGAGGTTATGCTTCAGAATATGCTTTAGTATAAAAATTGAAAACTTCATGAATGCAAATATTATAGATGCTAAGATTTTTGTTTCTGAATACAGAGAAAAACTGACTTTGGAGACAAAAAGCTTTGGAAATGGACCTCAGAACTCCACTGAGATCTCAGTGAACATGCACATTTTATGTGAGTGGTTTCCTTAGTACAAAGGAAATGATATATATATATATATATATATATATATATATATTTAAATATTTTACCTAAACAAGCCTCACAGTGATATATGACAAGACATGATTGTGCTAAGTGTGACAGAGCTAAGCCTTCATTCAAATAACTCACTATTAAAAATAAGTCCAGAACCTATAGACATCACCAGATGCTGGGTTTCTTTTCTGGCGATGCTCAGCCAGACCTTTCCTGCAGTCATCTTAAGTTCCTGATTGTTCTTGGGGTGTTTTACCTTCAGTTTTGCCTTCAGAATGTGAAATGTGTGTACACTTCAGAATTCATCCATAGCATTAGTAAATACACAGAAACCATTTTCACCGGCAGCCTTACATGCCTGCTCCATAACACTACCTCCACCATGCTTGACAGATGAGGTGGTATGCTTTGTAATGGAACATTGTTCCATAATTGAGCAGTTTTTTTGATATGTGTTTGGTTTGGTTTGGCTCTAGTCTGGTCTTCTTTCTGAGGCTTTTTATATCTTGTGGTAAACCCACTCTATTCACATTGACTTAGCCTACCTAGGTGTTCTTAATCTGAGGGAATGAGGAAATAACACACTTGGCCATAGAACAACTGAGTAGCCTATTGTCCAATTATCTTTGAGCCTCTAAAAGGGTTTTGTTTGGAAATGGTTGTAATTCCTACATGTTCATCCAAATTGGACATAAATACCTTCAAATTAAAGGCTAAAATTTGCACTTTGAGCTCATGTTCGTTGTTTATTATCTAATCTAATATGCTGTAGTACACAACTAAAATAACAGTAATATTTATGAACCTGACTGAAAGAAAGAGGGATATTAAAGAATCATCTGCACCTCTGTTTCTCATTCTTGACACATCTAAGCTTCTAACAAAATAGCTGGAATATGCAAAGCTAATGAGTATAAGTAGCATAGCGTAATATTAGAAATATTTTATACATGTGTTTTCAACTAAATTGGTTTTATATTATTGAAACAGTGATTTCAAACTTCTGAATGCTCAAACACGCAGCCTTGTACAAGCACACACACAAGGGAGGAGGGGAAGCTTTATTGATTTTCCGCATTGACAGATTCAGGGCAGAGAGTGCACTGCTGTTTTTCTACAGCAGAGGGCAATGTGTCATTAAAGTTCGATAGAGAGAGACAAACTCACGTGTGGCCAGTTCAGAATCTAAATCCAGCCTGACTGTAATTGCTTTAGGGATGCATTTTGAAGAAAAGGCATGGGGAGGGCTGAGTGCAAATGTGAAAAAAATAAAGATGAATATACAGACAAACAAGCCCCCACACCAATCCCCTCGGGGCTAACCATGTTCCATGCATGATTCCAATATCAAAAACCACATTAGAGAGAGTGGAAACGTCGCCCAGCCTTCAAAGCCCATTCACTTCATAATCTCGTTGGCTCATTCCTAACGGACAAGCGAGGAATAAGTCTCTGAAATTGATTTTAAGTCATTTATGCTCTGAATCAAATCCTACGCGCTCTCTGAAAATATTAGATAAAGCTTGACCGGCAAATGCATGTCTAACTGCTTGGCTGCCGAAGAGAGGACGAACCAGCGTGATGGAGGGAAAAGAGGGACTGATACTGTATCTGCTTAACACACAAAGCCTGAATGAATCTTGTTCATGACCCACTGCATATAGGCTGTGGAGGACACAGGAGATCGCAGGAGTGTGAAGGGCGAGAGGCCTGAGTGATCAAAGGGAATCACACACATAGAGACTCACAGGGGGGGTAGAAGTGAAAAAACATGCTTCTTCCCAAGAGAAATATGAGAATATCTCAAACCATGAAATGAAAGAAATTTTAATGAAGGGTAAATATAACCTCTTACACTGCGGCACATAAATTGATGTCCCCTAGAAACAAACTCACAACTTCCAAAATATGAAATTAGCTGACTAATTAACTAAACACACTGCACACTGAGAAACATTAAATTGGTCTAGGCTTGTGCTGGTAAAAAAAAAGTACATAACCTTTTATTGTGGCTTACAATGTTACATTATTTAAAAATATATTTTTAATGTTAAACATATACCAACCAGACATTTTATTAAGTGCACCTCCTTGTTTCTACAGTCATTGTCCATTATATCAGCTCCATTTACCATATAGGTGCACTTTGTAGTTCTACAATTACAGACTGTAGTCCATCTGTTTCCCTGCATACTTTCTTAGCCCCCTTTCAGCCTATACTTCAACAGTCAGGACTCCAACAGGCCACAGAGCAGGTAATATTTGTGTGGTGGATCATTCTCAGCACTGCAGTAACACTGACATGCTGGTGGTGTGTTAGTGTGTGTTAGTTTGTGCGAGTGGATCAGACACAGTAGTGCAGCTGGAGTTTTTAAACACTGTGTCCACTCACTGTCCACGCTAATGGACACACCTTGTTAGTCCAGCTTGTAAAGGTACAGTCAGAGACAGTTGCTCGTATCTTGCTGTACACACACACTAACACACCACCATGTAAGTGTCACTGCAGTGCACTCAAATAGTACCTGCTCTGTAGTGCTCCTGTGGAGGTCTTGACTACTGAAGAACAGGGTAAAAGGGGGCTAATAAAGTACGCAGAGAAACAGATGGACTACAGTCTGTAACTGTAGATCTACAAAGTGCTATAAGGTAAGTGGAGCTGATAAAATAAACAATAAGGGATTTCTTCCATTTACCAAGGTGGTGTACTTAATGAAGTGGCTGGTCTGAAAATATTGGAAGCATATCTGCACAATATTTATAATAAAATAAAAAAATCTAAATAAATATGTAGCCAAAAACTGTTGTTTTTTTGTTTGCTTATTGTTAGCAATGTTCCTCCCTCTGTTTGGCAGCCATCGTTTGTGATAATGTTAGTAACTAATTGGCCTGGAATATAGTAGCTGAAGCTTAAACTTTTAATAAACATTTCTACATTTGATTGTGCATTTTTTTTTTTTTTTTAGAACTAAAATTTTTATTGAATTTTTAACAACAGAGCAGGTCATACAACTGTACTTCAGATGGTAATTAGAGAGCATTGTGCTGACATTCAGTAAAATTAAATAAACATCTCAAAATATTGTTTTACAACAGGTTCCATTTGGTTTCAGCATCACATAAATCAAGAGTAGGAAAAATAAATGAATGATTAAATAAAATATCTACTTGAAGTGGCAAGGTCGCGGTACCCAACATTCCAGCAACACGTTTACTAACTGGGGCATTACCTGAGTAGTGCTCTAGCACAGTCCCACCGTAAACTGAAAATATGCTTTTGGAGTCTTAGTAAGTATGTTATTTTTTCCATTTGGTACAGTTCGCCAACTTTTTGGACCCAAGCATTGTAGGTGGGTGGCTCTAATTGCATCCACTTAATAGTAATGCATTTCAAGGCTGCTACAAAAAAGATATTTAAGAGATATAATTTAGCTCTACCCTGTATACCTGCTGGAAAGATACCGAGTAATGCGACGGTGGGATCCTTTGGTATGACTTCCTGGAGGATCTTATTTATAGTCCTATACACCTTGTCCCAAAAGATTTGTAATTTAGGGCATGACCAGAAGATGTGTGTGTGGTTAGGTATTGCTGTGCCACAGTTTCTCCAACATAAGCTCGGTACTCTAGGGTCCATCTTAGCGACAACATCCGGTGTCCTGAAATATCTGCTGATAATTTTCCACTTAAATTCCCGCCACATATTTGAATTTGTAGTTTGATGTACCTCTGTCCATGCCCCCCCCCACATTTCATCAGTAATGGTTTTGGCCGTCTCTGCCTCCCATCTTTGTTTTGTTTGAACAGGTTCATGTCGACTCATTGATAAAAATACCTTGTAAAATTTTGTTATCAAATTCTTATCCCTTTCACCTTTTTGAAATTGGGTTAAGAGATTTTCTATTGGTGTGGGGTTCAGCACTCTTTCCCATTCTTTGTGTGTAGTCAGAAAAGAGCGCAACTGTAAATATCTAAAGAAATCATTTTTTTGAAGTTGAAAATGTCTACGTAGTTGTTCAAAGGACATAAGGTTGTTTGTATCAATTAACTGATGAATAGACATGAGCCCCTGATCAGCCCATTTTGCAAAGCCTTTATCTAAGCTGTTAGGAGTGAAGGATTTAATATGTCCAATGCTAGTTAAAATTGAAAGTGCTTTAGGCAACTTAAATGCAGCTCTAACTTTATTCCAAATGTTGAGTGTGGTTCTAGTCCACAATGACAGACCCTTTATTGAAATATCTAGAAATGGCAAGACCTTTAACGGCTCAGGGCTCATTGTTTGTTCAATGCTCAGCCATCGTGTATGAGTGTCGTTTTGGATCCATGAGATTAATGGCTTTAATTGAGCTGTCCAAAAATAGTATTTTAGAACAGGAAGATTGAGTCCCCCTTCTGCCATACTTCTTTGGATTGTTTTGTATTTTATCCGGGGGCGCTTATTTTGCCATATAAATTTTGAGATTATTTTATCCAATTCAACAAATGTGGATTTAGGAATTACTATTGGTAACATTTGGAATAGATATAGCAATCTTGGAAGAACATTCATACGAATAGTTTCTATACGGCCAAAAAGGGAGAGAGGTAACGCTGCCCATCGCTCTAGATCCTTTTTGATTATGTCCAATATTTTACTGTAATTAGCGTGAAACAGATCATGTAATGAAAAAGGGATATTAATACCTAGGTATTTGATGCCCTCTTTAGACCACTTAAAACCACTTTGTTGCTTTACCATCAGTGGGACATTGCCATTGACATCCATTGCCTCTGTCTTATCGACATTTATTTTATAGCCAGAAAAATGTCCATATATGGAAATCACTCCCTTTAAGTGTGGTATTGATGATGCAGGCTCTGTCAAATATAATAGAACATCATCTGCGTATAGTGAGATTTTATGTTCTTCTGTGCCAATCAAAATTCCTCTAATGCCGTCATCATCCCTAATAAGTTGGGCCAGTGGTTCGATACTTATTGCAAATAAAAGGGGTGACAGAGGGCATCCTTGCCTACAGCCGCGCTCTAGGTTAAACCTTGCTGATCTAAAACCATTGACTTTGACAGCTGCCTGCGGGGATGAATAGAGTGTGTGTATCCAATCTACAAAATTGGGCCCAAATTTAAACCTCTTTAATGTCTGAATTAGGTATTTCCATGACACGCGATCAAATGCCTTTTGGGCATCTAAAGAGATTATAGTTGTGTTAGACTTCTTCTCTTTTTGGTGAGATATAATGTTCAATAGACGACGTAGGTTATTTCCATAGTGCCTCCCAGTAATAAATCCGGTTTGATCTGGATGTATAATTTGGGTTATTATGTAATTTAATCGTCTAGCGAGTATAGTTGTTAGAATACGTACGTCTCCATTGAGCATAGACAATGGTCTATATGAACCACAATTAGTAGGGTCCTTACCTTCTTTATGCAACACTACTATTGTTGCATCAGACCACGATGGTGCCATTGTTTTGGTTTCTAGAGCATAGCGATATGCATCCAACAAAGGCGGAGTGAGGATATCTCCAAAACATTTATAGAATTCATTTATGAAACCATCTGGGCCAGGACACTTATTATTCTTGAGGGATGAAATGACTAGTTTTATTTCTCCTTCCTCAATTGGCCTATCCAATTCTTTAGCTACTGTATCCGGTAACTCAGAAACATTTATATTTCGTAAGTAATTTGCTATACTGGCCTCATCAGAACAGGTATCAGTATCTTGGTACAAGATTTTATAAAACTCTGCAAACGTTTCAGCTATTTCTCTCGGTTTTACAATAGATTTATCTCCTAGATTTAACTTCTGAACTACGTTTGAGGATTGATGTTTTTTAAGTCTAAAGGCTAATAGTCTACTTGCCCTATTTCCATTTTCATAATACTGTTGTTTGACAAAACGTAGGTTTCCCTCAATCTTTTCTGATAATAAGGCCTGGAGTTCTCTGCGGGTTGTATTTAGATCATTCAAAATATTGGGTGATCTACCCTGTTTATGCTTATATTCCAGAACTCTTATTCTTTCCTCTAATTCTTGCTGTTTGGCTGCCTTTTGCCCTTTTCTTGCTGTTGCATAAGAGATGATACTGCCTCTTAAATAAGCCTTTGCACAATCCCACAACATAATAGGGGATGTTTCAGGTGTTCTATTTGTATCTAAATAATTCTTAAACTCTGTTTTGATGAGAGCAATGAAATCCTTATCATTAAGAAGGGAGGCGTTAAGTCTCCATTGCCTAAATGGTGTAGTCAGGCCTATGTCCCACTGGATCACAACAGGTGCATGATCCGAGATTGTAATGGGCAATATTGTAATGTCTTCGATTCTGTGTAACTCAGCTTTAGCCGTGAAAAAGTAATCAATCCGAGAGTAAGATGCATGTCTGTTCGAATAAAAGGTGAAGTTTCTCTTTTTGGGAAATTTGGACCGCCATATATCCACCAATCCGGCTTCTGTGGATAGGTTTTTAAGCATTTTACCCATTCTAGATATGGGTGTTTGAGAAATGGGTTGTCTGTCTAAGTTTGACATGACACAATTAAAATCTCCGCCCATAATCAGCAGACCGGAACTGTATTCTGCAATTGTGTTAAATACTGACTTGACAAACCCCGGTATGTCTTCGTTGGGAGCGTAAACATTTATAAATGATACTGCTGTTCCATCAATTGTCCCATTTACCAATATAAGTCTGCCCTCCCTGTCTTTATGTACCAATGTTTCGGTGAAATTAATTTGCCTATGTATTAATATGGCCACACCCCTTTTCCTACCAGAACAATGTGATGAGTAATAAACTTTGTCAGCCCAAGACTTTCTCAAATTCTTATGTTCATCATCTGATAGGTGTGTTTCCTGTAGAAACGCTACTTGACACCTTGATTGGCTGAGTTGCAATAATGTTTTCTTCCTTTTGGTTAGACTATGGAGACCCTTCACATTATAACTTATTACGGTTAATGTGCTCATGGCTATTTTATAAGATATCTGACATTAAGAAATTGTGTTGGAGGCAAAGACAACCAGCTGACATACAGGACTGGTCATTTGGGTAAGGTAAATGCCAAAGCCCAAAATAAAGACATAAAATGCGGGTGCCACGACGTTGCCAAACAATACTTCCAAACCTTGCAAGAGTGACATACACATGCTCTGTTGCTTGTTTAAGTGTAGTTAGATCCTCGGGGAACAGAAGGATCAGAACGCAAAAAACACAACTTTCTCTAACTTTACATGTTACTAACATGATGCAGAATGTGGGTTTAAGTCCCTAGCCACTACCCTAGAGCGGCAACAAACACAGGCCACAAAGATTGGCTGTGTGCAATACCAGTGATAGGAGAAAATATAAAGAAAGAATGTATAGGAGTTCAAGCTCCTGCAGATATAAGTAAATGTACATACTTTAACGACATATGAGATCTTCAAAAAATATTCATACAAAACGTGTAAGGCTATTCTAGCTTTAACTGTACATAAGGGGAGTAGTTAAACGCAACACTGTTGAGCATTTTTCCTGAAACTTACCATTATGGAAAAACAAAGCGTTCATACTCACAATTATTAATTGAAAAGGCAACTTAAACCAAAGGCAAAACAATGTTCGAGCATTAGGGTGCAAGTTGCCTCAACGTAGCTTTTAGTGCAAGTTTAAGTTTCAGTGTCTGTAGTGGGGAGAATAGTCTCTTTGATGTAATCCATGGCTTTTATGGGATCTCGAAATTCCTTACTGTCCTCTTTATAGGTGATTTTAAATCTTGCTGGATAAAGTAATCCAAAGCGCACGTCGCCCCGTCCTCGTAGAGCTTTCCGTGCATCCGTGAAAGCAGCTCGAGCTTTGGTGACGCTGGCAGTGTAATCTGGAAATATCGCGATCCTTTTGCCATTGTAGGTCAGCGGGGCATGGTCCCTGGCTCTTCTCAGAATGTCAGCGGCATCTCCGTCGTTATGCAGCTTAGCAATGATAACGCGGGGACTGTCTCGCGGTTTCTTGGATGTAGATGTTCGGTGTGAGCGGTCGACTTTTACGTCCCGATCCATCTTCAGCACTTCTTTGATCATTTTGGAGACCTCGTTAGGGCTAGCGGAATTCGGCCGCTCGTCAATGCCGGCTATGCGAATGTTTCCGCGCCTCATTCTTCCCTCCATATCCTCACACTTGTCCCGTAGCTTCGCTAGCTCGCTCTGGAGTTCAGTTACAGTGGTCTGCAATGTAGATACCTCATCAGACCACGTTGATAGTCCACTTTTCACGTCTTCAATGTCTGTTTTCATAGAGGTGATTTCTGCTCGTGTTGTGGTAGCGTTGCTAGCAATTTCGGCTCGCGCTGCTTTAATGTCGGCCTTAAGAGCATCGAGGTCTTCAGACAGCGCACCCCGTATTTCTTCTCTTATGATTTTGGAAATATCACCTCGAATGGAGGCTAAAATCTCAGCTTTTACCTCCTCACTCATGCCCGAGCTTTTGCGTTGTGGGTCATTCTCTTCCAGTGTGCGCTGCCTCGTCGATCTAGTGCTAGCTGCTAGCTTTGATGTGTTGCAGTCGTACTTAAATTTGCGAAGTTTATCTGCCATTTAGCGACGAGCGTCAGATATTGTTTATCCTTCTGAAGCTCGAAACTTTTAACGACTGATGTTGGTCACGTTCTGTATGAATTGGTCGTTTTTAACAGTGAAATGTTAGGAAATCTGCAGGAGCTCTGAAATACTCGTCTCTACTCCGTCTTGGCTCGCTAGCGCCCCTCGATTGTGCATTTTTTAAAATTGGATACAACAAATATTTAACTGTCAAATTTTATTTTCCCAGCCCTATAATAAATCAGGCCTGCTACTATCATTCAATTTTAGATGATGGCTAATTCCCATATCAATAATTGTGATTAACAAGTTCAATGTGTCTTTCCATCACTGAATTCAACTGACAAGCCTAAGGCCCAATCCCATCTCTGAATTTTTCCCCTACCCCTTGTTTTCGAGTGTCACTGAGTTACAAGGGATAGTGGTTGAAATCTTGCCCTATGAAATGGGACAACCCTCAAATTAAAAAAAGAAAAACATTGCAGAGAGCATAGCAGAGAAGGGAAAAGTTCAGCAACCTCACTGCTGGGCTTTAGTTACATTTAGGGCATCAAATGCCCTCAGAGATGGGGTATAAGACAATTATGTGTTATCGCCCACCGCTAATTCTTTGGTGATACGAAGATGAAGTCAGCTATTCACCAGCTTCTTGTTTGAATTTTCCAATTCCACCTTAAATGGTGCAGCAGTTACATTCTGGCGCTTCAGGCTTTAATACTGCTGGACTATTTAAAGTGGAACAGGAAAGTGGAACCGAGACATTAGCAAGCTATTAGCAATTTTTATGCTTTTTATGAAGAAAACGACTATAATACATTGAAACGGCATTAAACTAAGACAATACAGCGGTTATTGTAGTTTGTTAACTGTGAAAATGCTTACTTTGTGGGTTTCTTTGGTCGCTCGCACAGCCATCTTTCCGGTTTTTCTTTTTTTCTCATATCACTCCATTTAGCGGGCCGTGTAGCCCTAACGCTTCACCCTACCCCTCTATCTCAGCAACAATTAGGACACCCTAACCCTAGACGTGAACCTGCAAGACACTGGGCTAAGGGCCAAGTGGTGAAATGGGATTGGGCCTAAATATAAGCCTATGTGGCCAAACCGGCTGGTAATCTTATTTCCTAGCAGTTGAAACTTCCAAATATCAACAGATTGACAAATTCAAATAAACTAATATTACTCAGAAGCTCCCTCGAAAGTGTAACTTTTATGTTTATAAGATCCATGATGTCTCAATAATTGCAAGACTTTTTTTAGCAGTTGGGAAAGACGGAGCTTATTTCAAATACAAGGCAGTCATGTTCTTCCAATGGAAAAGACACAAGAGGTGGAATAATACTATTGAGTTAAGCTTTCCTCTGTAATACACTTAAGATCCATAATATGTTTTAATCAGTGTGTTTTCTGTTTTGTTTTATGAAGATGTCTCAGCTCAGTCGATGAAAGCACACCAAACACACATTCCATTTACTGTGACAAATGTTCAATTGTGAAAGCAAGTAACCATGGAAAATAATCGTGATCAGATGAAATAATCGTGATCTGGCTATTATGTAAAAATTGTGACAGGCCTACATTAAGAAGGGCTGCATGATTCTCAATTGCATAGCAATCACAGGAACAGTGTACATATTTTCTTCTTTCCTCGCAAAACTTGTACTATGTGTAATAGAAGTCAGATACCAATAACAACAGCTATGACAAACAAATTATAAACAAATCTATGGAAAAGTTTGGTGCAAATTCATTTTTGTGAAAAGGAAGAACACACTTCAGCATATTTTAATGCACAATTACTGCTTATTTGCTGAATGAAACACACTGGGGGTGATACATAAAACATAACATGTGGCCTTTGCAAAAGTTATGGTACGTTTTAAATTGTGTGTTATACTATGATGTTAAACACATAAAAACGGTCCTGAAAAATGGCGTATTTAAGTGTGTTTCCATTTATAAAATCAACAGAATGTGACTGGGAGTGTTAAAGCCATTACACACAATAAAGTATAAATTACTTTATAAAATCTAATTTTAATAAATAAATGAAACTGAAAAAAATGACATGAAATATACACAAAATGATTGCAAAACTCCTGTTTGTAGTACAGACCGAAGAGAAGCCCACTACCTGAGCTGTGCTTACAGCTACAGTTGTAGTCCATAGATAGCCTTACATAAGGAAGCGCATAGAATCAGTGTATGTGAAGAACTGAACAGTAGGGCTGCTGCAGTGGCAAATTTGCAACATCCAGATGATGTTAGTAGAATTTTGTTCAATTGACTTTAAAAAGAATAAACCTGTTATAACACCAAGCAGGACTCATAACCAAAGACAAAATGCAATTACTGGAACAGAGGTAAATGTGTTACACTGTGTCTTGATATGGTATATAGGCCACTGTTAGCTAATCCACTGCACTGCTCTGTATCACAGAAAATAGAAAATCAACAGCACAGATCAGCTTGTTTTACACCAAAAGCTACTGGGCGCAGCAGCAAAACGTAACGCAAGTGACAGATGCCATGAAACTAGTTTGATCATGCTTCTAGTGACACACAGCTCAGGGCTGCTTCGAGTCGACCGCCCATCACTTCTGGCCTCATCCGCATAACACTTGACGTGGAAAGCTTGCTGCGCAAGGCCGGAGTAAAGATCCTGTTTATAACACAGGAGTGCTGTGCGAGAGGCAGCAGTGCAGTGCACAAACATTGTGGTTACCACTTCTGATCTACAATGCGCATTACTTGGCTGTGCTCTGACAGACATCAAATGCTCAGTTATGGTGGTGATGTCAGTGGCGTTGTGGTGAGCATTTCAGCCCTACTGTGGTCTGCAGAGTTGATGCAGATCTTAAATTGAATTGAGATCACGATTTTAATGAATGTTTTGCAGCCCTACAGTTTGCTATGTTTACATGTTCATGGCAAACCAGATGTTCCATTGTTTTCAATTAAGCAGTGTTGGAAAATTCTCCATTTCAACATGGCATGGCAGTCTGTGGAACAATCCTGTCGAGAGTTACATTTTCCCAGCCTTTGCCGTCAAGGTTGGAATAAACCAGATGTGTGTGTGTGTGTGTGTGTGTGTGTGTGTTTGTGTGTTTTTGGGAGCCAAAAAAGGCCAAATGTCTCATTGTTGAAGTCATCAAGAACATTACACAACAAAAAATAAAAGAGATCAAACAGATCAAGGCACCCTCCTGCTTTTTCCATCTTAAATAAACAGTAAACTGCCAAAGCTCTACTTTCATAATCAGTTGTTTTCGTCATTGATGGTGTTACCATGCCACAGTTTGCATGGCCTCATGCTGTCATCAGTCGTGTACTGTTATGAGGCATGGAATGATGTCTTTTTTTTTCAAAGCCAACATATAAACACAGCATTAGATGCAACGTAATTGTTGATGCTGTACAACCCCAATTCCAATGAAGTTGGGACATTGTCTAAAACATAAATAAAAACAGAATACGATGATTTGCAAATCCTTTTCAACCTATATTCAACTGAATACACTACAAAGACAAGATATTTAATGTTCAAATGGATAAACTTTATTTTTTGTAAATATTCACTCAAACACCATGTTCGAACACAAAGGTGTGCATAAGTGCATATGGCATCAGGACACCTTAGGCCTCAGTTCATTGATCAACTTCGTAGTTGTGTCATCGGATTTGTGACCATGTGTTTTGAACACCCAGGTGAAGAGAGGAGCGGAGCTGTCAACCGATCACCAGCTAGTGGTGAGTTGGATCAGATGGCGGGTGAAAATACCGGACAGACCTGACAGATCCAAACGTGTTGTGAGGGTTTGTTGGGAATGTCTGGCAGAGGAACCAACCAGAAAGATCTTCAACTCCTACATCTGACAAAGCTTTGTCCAAATACCGAGGGAGGCCGGTGACATCGAGTCCGCGTGGGCCCTGTTCCGTGCCTCCATTGTCGATGCAGCGGATTGGAGCTGTGGCCGCAAGGTTGTAGGTGCCTGTCATGGCGGCAATCCCCGAATCCGTTAGTGGACACCTTGGGTAAAGGAAGCCATCAAGCTGAAGAAAGAATCATATCGGGCCTGGTTGGCTTGTGGGACTCTGGAGGCAAAACATGGGTACCGAAGGGCCAAGCAGGTCACGGCTTTAGCGGTTGCTGAGGCAAAAACTCAGATGTGGGAGGAGTTTGGTGAGGCCATGGAGAATGACTATCCGGCACTGAGAAGGTACTGGCAATATGTATGGCGCCTCAGGAGAGGAAAGCGGTTCCTGACCAACAGTGTATACAGTGGGGCTGGGGGGCTGCAGACTTCAACAGGGGACGTCATTGGACGGTGGAAGGAATACTTCAAGGATCTTCTCAATCCCACCAACGATCCTTCCCTATAGGAGGCATGAGCTTGGAGATCCGAGTGAGGGTCTGTCCATCACTTGGGCTGAGGTAGCCAAGGTGGTTGGAAAACTCCTTGGTGGCAGAGCACCAGGGGTGGATGAGATCCGCCCAGAATTCCTGAGGGCTCTGGATGTTGTAGGGCTGTCTTGGCTGACATGCCCTGCAACATCGTGTGGAAATCTGGGGCGGTCCCCCTGGAATGGCAGACCAGGGTGGTGGTCCCTCTTTTTAAGAAAGGGGACCAGAGGGTGTGTTCCAACTATCGGGGGAATCACACTTCTTAGCTTAACTGGTAAGGTCTATGTAGGGGTACTGGAAAAGATAGTCTGACCGATAGTCGAATCTCAGCTACAAGAGGAACAATGGACCAGCTTTTTATCCACACCAGGGTCCTGGAGGGTGCGTGGGAGCTCGCCCAACCAGTCCATATGTGTTTTGCGGATTTGGAGAAGGCAATCGATCACGTCCCTTGGGGGATCCTGTGGGGAGTGCTCTGGGAGTACAGGGCGAGGGGCTCGTTGTTACGGGCCATTCAGTCCCTGTACAAATGGAGCAGGAGCTTGGTTCGTATAGCCGGCAGTAAGTCAGATTGGTCTCCATTTAGAGTTGGACTCCACCAGGGCTGTTCGTTGTCACCGATAAAAGTTATGAACAGTTGGAACAGCCAAGTGGTGGAGGGTGTCCGGTATGGTGGCCTCAGGATTGCATGTCTGCTTTTCACAGATGATGTGGTCCTGTTGGCGTCATCAGGCCAGGACCTCCAGCTTTCTCTGGACCAGTTTGCAGCTGAGTGTGAAGCCGCTGGGATGAAAATCAGCACCTCTGAAACTGACACCATGGTCCTCAGTTGGAAAAGGGTGGAATGCTCTGTCCAGGTTGGGAGTGAATTCTTGCCCCAAGGGGAGGAGTTTAATATCTCGGGATTTTGTTCACGAGTGAAGGAAGTACGGAGTAAGAGGTTGACAAGCGGATTGGTGTGGCGTCTGCTGTAAGACGGACCCTATACCAGTCCGTCATGGTGAAGACAGAGCTGAGCCAGAAGGCGAAGCTGTCAATTTACCACTCAATCTACGTTCCGACTCTCACCTATGGTCATGAGCTTTGGGTAGTGACCGAAAGAACAAGATCACAGATACAAATGGCCGAAATGAGCTTTCTCTGCAGGGTCACCGGGCTCTCCCTTAGAGATAGGGTGAAAAGCTTGGTGATTCAGGAGAGGCTCGGAGTAGAGCCGCTGCTCCTCCATGTTGAGAGAAGCTAGTTGAGGTGGTTCGGGCATCTGGTAAGGATGGCTTCTGGAAGCCTTCCTAGGGAGGTGTTCCAGACATGTCTGACGGCGAGGAGACCCAAGCGAAGACCCAGGACATGTTGGAGGGATTATATCTCTCGACTGTCTTGGGAACGCCTTGGTATCCCTCCCGAAGAGCTGGAGGAGGTGGCGGGGGAGAGGGAGGCCTGGGCCTCTTTGCTTAGGCTGCTGCCCATGCGACCCGGACTCGGATAAGCGGATGACGATGGATGGATGGATGGATGGATGGATGGATGGATGGATGGATGGATGGATGGATGGATGCATGGATGGATGGATGGATGGATGGATGGATGGATGGAAGGTTCAGACAACTGCATATTAGCTTGTGTGTTTTGGCTTAACATTAATATTTTTTATTTTAACTAAAGGCAGAGAAACATGTCATAATCATTATCCATAGTAATCAACCATAAGCTACGAATGCAGCAGAAAGACACTGGGTTGAAAATCGCAGAAGCATTCCTTTAACGTCTTGTGATTAGACTGCCACTCCAACTACTAACACTATAATTGAAGAGGCCCAAACAAACATGGCCAGAAGTCCACTTTCATCAAAGCTGCCTGCCGTTTTAATCTGCATCTGGCTCCTAACTCACTATAGAAGTGAGCGTTGGTTATTTGTTGCTCATGCATAATGGTGCGTGGAGAAAGGCCTGGAGACTGTTATTAGCTCTGCTACTTGCACACTTACTTCTGCCCATTAATTAAGCTGGACACAGGTGAAAAAACATAGAACAGACATTTGGCCAGGCAGCAGAGACCCAGTTGGCTAAATTCAAATGGACAATTCAGTAAATCATAATAAAGCATGGATCATTGTTTATTTTTTTTGCTTTGATTGTTATACAGATTTGAAATACCTACATGTACCTACATGTGATTGACAATGCATTTAATTTAAGAATATTAGAGGCAAGTGTCAGAGTAACTGAGTGTTTGTATTCGTGAAAATGAATAGCACTGGAGCTAAAAGATGTGCACACCATGTACATACATTCTGCAAAAAAGCCAGGTAGTATACACCAAGATATAACATTAGAAATAAACAGCTGATAAATAAACTCTCTCTGTCTTTCTCTTTCTCTTTTGATGAATTATGTGTATTATGCTGAGGGTCCCCTTAATCTATATCATTGGCACCTTTCTCTAATAACACCTTTCAGCAAGGTTGGTTGTGTGATAACAACTGATCAGAGCTAATTCAGGACCTGGGCTAATGTTAAGTGGGAGTGTACAATATGACAAAATGTTTTCATTATCTTGATAAAATGTCATAATAAGCTATTCTGAGAGTATTGTGGACATTAATCCTTAATGTTAATGTTTAAAGAACAACTGACTTACTACATTTCATTACAAAGAGCATAATTAGACCCTTTTAATTGGATTAAGTGCATTGCAGTGTGTAAAACAATGAATAAAAATTATTGTGGTTGTCCATCCATCCATCCATCCATCCATCCATCCATCCATCCATCCATCCATCCATTATCTTCCGCTTTTCCGGGGTTCGGGTCACAGGGGTAGCATCCTAAGCAATGAGGCCCAGACCTCCCTTTCCCCAGCCACTTCCGCTAACTCCCCGGGGGGGATTCCCAGGGGTGCTCCCAGGCCAGCTGGGCAATATAATCATGCCAGCGTGTCCTGGGTCTTCGCCGGGGTCTCCTCCTGAGTGGACTTGCCTGTGACACCTCCCGAGGGAGGCGTCCAGGAGGCATCCTAACCAGATGCCCGAACCACCTCAGCTGACTCCTCTCGACGTGGAGAAGCAGCGGCTCTACTCTGAGTCCCTCCCGGATGAGCGAACTTCTCACCCTATCTCTAAGGGAGAGTCCAGACACCCTATGGAGGAAACTCATTTCAGGCGCTTGTATTCGCGATCTCATTCTTTTGGTCATTAGCCAAAGCTCATGACCATAGGTGAGGGTGGAAACATAGATCGACTGTTAAATCGAGAGCCTTGCCTTATGGCTCAGCTCTTTCTTTACCACAACAGACTGGTAAAGAGCCTGCATCACTGCTGACCCAGCACCAATCCACCTGTCAATCTCCCGTTCCATTTTACCATCACTCGTGAAGAAGACCTCATCGTGAAGAAGACATCATCTGCAAACAGCAGCGATGTGACCTTGAGGTCACCAAACCGGACCTTCTCCATCCCCTGACTGCGCCTAGAAATTCTATCCATAAAAATTATGAATAGAATCGGTGAGTCCAACTCTCACTGGGAACGAGTCTGACTTACTGCCGGCCATGCGAACCAAACTCTTGCTTTGTTTGTACAGGGCCTGGATGGCTCGTAGCAAAGAGCCATGTTGGGTAAACTCCCATGCACCCTCCAGAATCCTGGAGAGGGTAAAGAGTTGTTCCACTGTTCCACGACCAGGGCGGAACCCACACTGCTCCTCCTGAATCCGAGGTTCGACTATAAGCTGGACTCTCTTCTCCAGTACCCCTGCATAGACCTTACCAGGGAGGCTGAGGAGTGTGATTCCCCTGTAGTTGGAACACACCCTCCGGTCCCCCTTTTTAAAAAAAGGCACCACCACCCCAGTCTTCCAATCCAGTGGTACCGACCCCCAAGTCCACGCAATGTTGAAAAGGCGTGTCAGCCAAGACAGCCCCACAACATCCAGAGCCTTGAGGAACGAACTCAGGACGGATCTCATCCACCCCTGGAGCCTTGCCACCAAGGAGCTTTTTAACTACCTTAGCGACACAGTAATGGACAAGCCTATTCCCGTGTCCCCAGACTCTGCCTCCTCACTAGAGAACGTGTCGGTGGGATTGAGAAGGTCCTCAAAGTATTCCTTCCACCGCCCAATGACGTCTTCAGTCGCGGTCAGCAGCACACCATCTCCACTGTATACAGTGCTAGTGGCACACTGCTTCCCCCTTCTGAGTCATCTGACAGTTTGCCAGAATCTTTTGTGACCCGACTTAAAGTCACTTTCCAAGGCCTCACCAAACTCCTCCCACACCCGGGTTTTTGCCTTGGCGATGACTTAACCCGCAGATCGCTTGGCCTGTCGATACCTGCCAGCTGCCTCTGAAGCGGTTTGCATTCACTGACATCATGACTGCATATAAGGCACTACCATTTTGGAGCAAATTGGGATCTCTAGCTTCTAAGAAACCCAGAAGACATTACTGATGGGCATTTCTCCTTACTAGATATTTTCTGCTGCCACCATGATGCACATTTGTTTGGGCTGCAGCCATGGCAGCAGAGCTCTGATAGGTCAGTCTCATTTTAAGGCAAATTCCTGTGTGTTTTATTATTTGTCCATTAAAAATGGGCTTGTGAATAGGCCTTTAGAAACATGTACTAATGCACTTCCCTCCTTTTCTGTTCCTGTTTTGTCCTGTTTCCTAATTATTTTAAATTCAACAAGGCAACCAGCTTCTTACTTCTTTAATCTAAAACACCAATTCTTTTTTACACTGTGCTGATGTAATCCCTGTGCCTTTCATGTGTGGTCCACCATCTGAGCCAGTATCTTTCCATTTTCCCGTTAAAAGGTTTTGGGCAGAACAATGCTTAGCAGTACTGTTTCTGAGAACTTTTTGGTAGGCTGATTAGCTCATTGACTTAGTTATGGGATTTGCACTCACTGAGAAATGGATGCACATAAGTCACTGTTAGAAACTTACTGGAGCTCAAATGTGCTCACATATATGGCAACATTGAAACCTACTAGACCTTTTCTCCTGTCCAAAAAGAAACACAATAAATGTTAGTTTCTAGAACCTATCTACTGAGTGTGTTGTGTGATTTTGTGTTCCTGCGCATAACACAGCCCATAAAAATGAGCTCCTTCTCTGCTTTGCAGAATATGCTCCTCCCTCTGAATGCAGCCTTGATGTGTGCACAAGCATTGTAAGATCTTCTGCAACAATTATCATTGTCCAATTGCACCCCCTAGCCATCACCGATTGACAGTATTATCATATGGTCAGTGGCACATAGCTTTCAAAAATTATGGCACATAGCATTAAAAAAAAGGAGACTACATTTTCACTGTGTCCTAACTGCAAGATATGCAGGCAAGCAGCAAAAAACGAAGATGCCAAGCCAGCTGGGACCAGCGGTGCATGATGTGATGCTGTGGCACTGATTGATAAGGATACTTCACTAATTAGATAAGTTGACTTACTAGATAAAAATTAGCAGATACAACAGAGCTGCCCAATACCAGGGTGGTGTAATACTATTTGAACTATGTTATTTAGCCTACCAATATTAAATGTAGGGATAAAACATAACCTGTTATACACGACATTAAACCACAGCCGGATTGCTGTGTCTGTAAAGCAGCTATTTCCTGATAGGTCTGTGGTTTGGTTATGAGTTGATGCATGAACTCGCCATTTCCAGTGCAGACAACCTGAAGACCTTGCTGGTAGGACATTATATAATGCTGAGGATCCCCATAATCTATATCAACGACACCTTTCTCTAATAACACCCCTGATTCAAGACCTGGGCTAATGTAATGTGGGGGTGGGCAATATGACAATCTTTAAAGTATTGTGGACATCGTTAATGCTGAAAAAACAACTGATTAACTAAATGTTTAATTACAAAGAGCTTGATTAGACCTGTTTAATTGGATTTGGTGTGTTGCAAAGTGTAAAACAATGAATAAAAATCATTGTGCTTGTCTGTATTATTATTAGTAGTAGTAATATTAGTAGTTGTAGTAGTATTATAAAAGTACTTTTATGAGACACTGCACATTCTAAACTAAATACTGTGATGTACATCATGTATCATGAAAGTATCTTGATATACTGTTTTTGGCATATCACCCACATTATAGAAAATGGATTGTGAGAAAAACACACTTTTGTGCATCTTAAAAGCAACAATGGCATGTTTTCAGACATTTATCAAACATTCGTCCAACTTCATTAATGAATGATTGTGATTGGTCATACTATCATCAAGCACTTCAAGCCCAGAATGTGTTTGTTAAATCCTGAAAAGCTTCTTTCCCTCCGTAAAAATCAGACACTGTGAATAGGCCCTTGGACTCACGTTCTGATAGTGGTTTCCCTCCTTTTCTGTCTTCCCTCTCTCTCTCTCTCTCTCTCTCTCTCTCTCAGCCGCACACACACACACACACACACACACACACACATAAATAAATGAGTGTGTCATCAGCACAACGCTGGAAGGCACTTGACCGCAGCTGACAGATCTCAGTCTGAGAAAGAGTGAGCCTAGGACAGAGAGAAGGAGCGTGTGGGGCATTTAATGAAAAATATCTTTGCTCTGGAGGAAGGCTGGGGACTTTAAATAAAGATCTGGGCTTTGGGGGACGACCCACTTCCTCTTTTCTTCCTCCCATGTTTTGGAGGCATCTGCAATTCGCTCGCTGTCTCCCACTATTCCGGTTTATTTGTTCGGTTAAATTAGATTTAAGAGGCATTTGATTTCATCTTTGGGAGGTCTCCCTCAGCGTGTATGAGTGTGTGTATATGTGCATGTGTGTGCGGCTATTCGACAGAGCAAAGCTACACAACACCCAGGGCAATACATTAAGAAAGAAAAGAGAAAAAAAGCCCAATAACTCAATACATCTGTACAGACAGGAACTTTCCCACAGAGCCAGACAGTTTTTTCATTTTTATGTCCAGACAAACTGAACTGCAGATTGTGGTTTGCTGACCAATAACACTGTTATTTGTTTATTCTTTCCCATGTTAACTGCACTGTGTAACATTTTGTTGTTAAAACTGAAAGAAGTAAAGTTTGAATTTCTCAGACCACATCTTGGTATAGCAATGTCATATGCACAGCCTCAAAAAGAAGGTCCAGCTCGATGTTTAGGTGTCAAATGCAAATTCAACGTTATACTGATGAAGATATGATAATATTAGTAGACCATTCATTCACATCCTCTCAAGACACATCCATCACTGAGTTTGGACCGAGTTCTCTCTGAATATTTTTTCAATGTGCAATCGTCAGATTCATCCAGTTAGGCAAGGGGTCTGAAGCACAACTGATGTTACATAATGTACTTCTGCATATGGCATGCAGTTACGCATTTCCAAATACCCAGAATTTATGTAGTGCAGTTTTAAGCACAAACTCTGATTCTAAATGTTCTAAACGTAGTACATATTGCTCTGTTGTACAGCAGATGCCCTGCACCCACAAATGTGTTCTTGCATTGCTAGGTTGGCTTTACAGAACGTTGGCAAAAGCATAATGAGAAACTGAATCGGACAAAAACACATGTACACAAAAACTGAGTTGCGTGCTACAATCCATCTTTAAACGGAACAAAATTTTTACCAATGTTGTGAAAAGCTAGTCCAACCTAACAGTAATGACGAGTGAATTAATATGAGTAGAAAGCATGACTAGCTCAAAATTACAGTAAAATTATTAAAATGACACTTTTTCCATTTGAGTTAAGTGAAAGATGTCATACTGTTCCTTAAACAATCAAATATGGATGTGAAATTTGACAGAATTTTCACTGATAACTGACCATTATTAGCTGCTTATTAAAAATAAACTAATCATTCACAAACACTACAGCATTTTATATTGTATATTTATATTATGCTTTAGGCATCAGCCTAACCATCCTCTGCTAAAGAGGGTCTAATTTTGGGGCTGTCATAGGCTGGAGGTTAGGTGAACCGGGTGAAGGCACCTAACCCCCAACTGCTCCGGGCAAGTGTGCTTACTGCCCCCTAGTGTGTGTACGCTCACTCGTGTGTATGTGGTGTTTCACTTCATGGATGGGTTAAATACGGAGGTGAAATTTCCCCACTGTGGGACTCATAAGGGTCACTTAATCTTAATCACATAACACATATGACAATAATGTATCGCAGTGTACTTGTGAACATCTATGGCCTGAGCAAGACTAGCTTAGAGTTTACATAGTGTCACCAACAATAAACATGAAGTCACATCTGTCAACGTCCAATAGTGTTGTAAACTATGTTTAGGATGGTATAATGTCTGCTCTATCACTGTTGGTTAAAATTAAATGGAATCGAGGAGTCTGTGCATCCCTAAACAGGACTACTGGAACAAGTTGTGCTCTTATGTCCTTGTGCATACAATTCAAAAATGCTCCTTAAATTGAATGAAAAGTCCAAATTTTCAAATATATTTTCTTTTTTGAAAAATAAATTGACCTTTTTAACCAAAAGCAGTGGTTGATGTATCTGTCAGACAACCATTAAATGATTCATTATTACCTTCCCTACAATAAAGCCACTACAAAATTGAAATATCCAAGATATAACTAAAGAAAACCAAAGTTGGAGGCTCCACAGGTCTATTTATGTTAATATGACTTTTTCTCTATTGCAGTACAGTAGAGACATAAGAGGAAAAGTAATTATTAGGATAAAACATGTCATTAACATGGTAAGAGATAAGGCCAGCTCTTTGTAATTACTTTTATCCGACTCTGAATGTAACTCATTAGAATGAAGGTTAGTACATCAATTTGCTGTATTTAGAGAGAGGGAGGGAGGGAGAGAGAGAGAGAGAGAGAGAGAGAGAGAGAGAGAGAGAGTGGTAGGGAGGGAGAGAGAGAGAGAGAGTTGTCAGTAACTGAGGGTGAGGGAGACAGAAACTGAGAGAGACAGAGAGCATGAAAGAAAAAAGCAATTGTGAAAATAAAAGAAAGAGTGACAGCAAGACTGAAAGAGAAAGTAGAGAAAAAGAGACAGAGAGAGCAAGATAGAGAAAGACTGACAAAGAGAAAGAGATTGAGAGACAGCAAAAGAGAGGGAGAGATTAAGGGAAATATAGAGACAGAGAGAGAGAGAGAGAGAGAGACTTGGAATGAAAGAAAAACAAAGTGATTGAGCAAATGACAGAGTATAGAAAAAGATAAAGATACTGAGAGACAGAACTAAAGAGAGAGAAAAAGAAAGTGATTGAAAGCATGGAAGAAAGCAATATTGAGAGAGAGTAGAGAAAAAAGACAGATAGAAAAAGAAAAAAAGAAAGAAAGAAACTGAGTGATAGCTTGAAAGAGGGAGAGATGAAGAGAAAGAGAGAAAGAAAAAGATGCTTGGAGAGAAAGAAACAAGTGATTGAAAGAATGAAAGAGAGTATAGAAAAAGATCAAGAGCTAAAGAGGGAGAGAGAGAGAGAAAAAGACTAAGAGTAGAGAAAAAGAGAGACAAAAAAAGACAGAAAAGGAGAGAATGAGAGACAGAGAGAAAGACAAACAGAGGAAGAGATGAAAAAAAGAGAGGAAGCAAATGAGAGGAAAAAAAGATTGAGAGGGGCTAGAAGATGACAGAGAGAAAGCAAGAGTGAGAGAGCGACCGAACAAGAAAGAGAGAGAGGGGTAGAAAAAAGAAGCGCAAGTGGGTGAATCACTTTTGATTCCTTTTGAACACAAAGCCAGCTGCCATGTGATTTTTAGCCATGGTGGATGCACCAGTCACAACGGCAATAAGAGACATATGTGGCATCTTTTTACAAGGCAGATTCTACACACACACACACACACACACACACACACACACACACACACACACTCACACACACTCACACACACTCACACACACACACACACACACACACACACACACACACACACTTGATTGTGTGCCTGGATCAAAAGAAGTTGACTCAACGTCTGCACTTGTTCGGTATTCTAATGTCTTGTTTTTTTGTTTGTTTTGTTTTTTTTCATAACCTACTTTAAAATTATTAACCTTCAGAAATCTTATTACTTTCATTTTGCTCTGCTATTCAAATGCGATTACATAATTACATTGTAATTATATACATTATTTATAATTACATTGTAAATTATGCGACAAATGAAATGTACATTCAGTGTTTCCCACAGATATGAAACATAATGTGGTGCTGATTCAGGGAGGCAGTTTCATTGCACAAATATATAGTAAAATTCATAATAACATTTCTTTTTAGACACTGATTGCACTCGGCTATTATACATGCACAGTTTTTCATTTACAAGAAAAGGTATGAGATTTATATACAAATATTAATAACATTCAGACTTTTTTTTATTTACAAGCCTAATTTACATCCTTATTTCGTATTTGAGTGACGTATTTCCCCTGTGAAACTACATACTGTTACATAAATACATAAAAAGAGACATTTTGACCTGCTGTCTGTCACAGTTTTAACCTGGCATCTTTCCGAGTAACATGAAAAGTATGGTTTAGATCCATTTCTGACAATTTGTGGTAGGTCACTATAGCCTACAAGCCTTTTTTATATGCTCTTGCAGGACAATAACAGTGAACTGAAGCGTATGACTGACAGAAGAAGCCAAGATCGCTGGCAAAAGGTGTTGAACACGTCAAAAACAAAGACGCAAGCTAGACTCATAATGTCTTTTTTCGAATATTGGCCACTGAGTTGATCAAAATGCACTGCTCTAAGAGTCAGGGTTGAGCTAACTTAATGACCACAAAGCACTACTCTGTGAATTTGAGCTGTGAGTCTCTCCTCCTCATGGCTTGTATTAAAATGTTTCTCCATATTCTTCTGCTAAATAAATATTAGATGAATCACTGGCATTCTCTCAACCTGAGGAAAGGCTAATTTAGCCAGGACAACTTTGCTATTTAAGTGTAGGAGCTAACTTTATGCAAGTGTTGCTGTTGCTGCTCACTGTCCGATGGTCACTTTCACTCTTTCTTGCCCCCTCCCACACCCAACCCCAGCCACACTCAAGTAATGGTCAAATTCAAAGCATGTTCATCCAATTGACTGGCCACTTCATTAAAAACACCTCCTTGTTTTCACACTCAGTGTCCATTTTATCAGCTCCACTTACCATATAGGTGCACTTTGTAGTTCTACAATCACAGACTGTAGTCCACCTGTTTCTCTGCATACTTTGCTATCTCTCTTTTACCCTGTTGTCAATGGTCAGGACCCCCACAGGACCACCAAAGAGCAGGTATTATTTGGGTGGTGGATCATTCTCAGCACTGCAGTGACACTGGTGTGTTAGTGTGTGCTGTGCTGGTATGAGTGGGCCAGACACAGCAGTTTTGCTGGGGTTTTAAACTGTGTCCACTCACTGTCCACTCTATTAGACATTCCTACCTTGTTGGTCCACTTTTTAGATGTAAAGTTAGAGACAGTAGCTCATCCGTTGCTGCACAGTTTGTGTCGGTCATTCTCTAGTCCGTTATCAGTGGTTACAGGACGCTGCTCACAGCACGGTACTGGCTGGATATTTTGGTTTGTGTACAATTCTCATTCCAGCAGTGACACTGAGGTATTTAAAAATTCCAGCAGCACTGCTGTGTCTGATCCACTCGTACCAGCACAACACACACTAATGCGCCATCACCACATCAGTGACACTGCGGAGCTGAGAATGATCCATCACCCAAACAATACATGACCATTGTTAAACAGGGTGAAAGGGGGCTACAAATTATTAAGAGAAATAGATGGACAGTCTGTAATTGCAGAACTACAAAGTGCACCTATATTGTGGATATGATCAAATGGACAATGAGTATAGAATCGTTTTTTTCCTCCTCTTCTGGATGTTCTAAAACAAACTACCTGCTTTGGAAAACCGGGGTTTGTTAGTGTTTATTTGATCCACACAGACAGGCCTCAATGCATCATCCCACAAATGGACGCAGATTGATTATTGTGGTTTCTGTCAAGTAGCAAGTGTCAACTATAGACAAGGTAACCCTGAAAATGTCAGAGTTGTTGCAGATGCCCTGACATTCTCCATATGTACAGCAAGTCATGTCACATGAACAATACATATATCCACTGGGACACTGCTGACTACAAGAGAAATTACATATAATTGGTTGCTTACTAATGGGGTCTGCCTATTTGCTACATGCTTAATTTAAAAACCTTAAAAAAACCTAAAAATCTTTTATTTCCAGTTTTTAATGATGATATTTATGCTGGTTGATGTCTCAATGTACTGTAAAATTACAACCCCATTTCCAAAAAAGTTGGGATGCTGTGCAAAATGTAAACAAATACAAAATGCAATGATGTGCAAATCATTTAAATCCTATATTTCACTGAAAATGCTACAAAGACAAGTTGAAACTGAGAAATTTTAGTTTTTTGAAAAATATATGCCCATTTTGAATTTGATGCCAGCAACATATTCCAAAAAAGTTGGGATGGTGTCAACAAGAGGCTGGTAAAGTTGTGCAATGCTAAAAAAAACACCTGGTGGTTAATTGGCAACAACAATAACATGATTGTGTATAAAAAGATCATCCCAGAGAGGCTGAGTCTTTCAGAAGTAAAGATGCAACAAGTGCAAATGCAACAATTCAAGAATAACATTTCTCAACATAAAACAGCAAAGAACCTTTGCTTTTCATCATCTACGGTACATGATAACAGTAAAGATTCTGAGAATCTGGAGAAATCTCTGAATGCAAGAGACAAGGCCAAAAGCCAGTATTTGCTGGCGGTGATCTTTGGACTTTCCGGCAGCACTGCATTAAATAAAGCCATGATTCTCTAGTGAAAATCACTGCATGGGCTCAGGAACACTTCTGAAAACCACTGTCATTGAAAACAGTATATAGCTGTATTCACAGATGCAAGTTAAAACTCTAATACGCAAAGAAGAAACTCTACATTCTCTGGGCCCAAGCTCATTTAAAATGAAATTGAAAAAGTGTCCTGAGGTCTGAAAAATCAACATTTGAATTTCTTTTTGGGAATCATGGACACTGAGTCCTCCAAGGCTAGCTGATTAGTTCAATGAGGTGAACCTGCCATGGGCGAGTTTGCTTCATTTGAATGATCTGCTCCTCACTTTCACCTCCTCCCCTTCTGCCGTGAATGAACGCTTGTGTAACATAGGTGTGGTGCACATTGGTGTGGTGAGTCGAAGTGGGCGAGGACAAGTTAAAAAAAGAATGGAAACCAACCCGACGGGCTTCTGCGAGTTAAAATTTCTTTCGACCCTTCTGATAATAAGAATGCCCTTCAAGATGGTGCTGGGCTTCCCATAAGGTCAAGTCCAAAAGGGAAGTCTGGGATGCATTTCTTTTCCGGAATCAGAGCCCAGAGTCTTAAGATCTCTCGTAAGTTTTTTCTGTAGTAAGCTTTTGAAAATTTGGCCCCAGAACCCTCAAAAATTCATGAACACCGGCTCCGTCTACCATATCAGTGTCTGAGGCCTCACTGTATCGCTGATTACCATATCAGTGTCTGAAGCCCCATGGGCGCACGTCTAAGCGCCAGACTTTATTTTTGCTCTTGACTCTCTTCGGGCATAGTTTATTCTCTCTTGCGCTCGCCTCCTTCCTGACATTTGTACGTCTCTCTGAATTATTCACTGCTTTTTTGCATGGCTAAATGTCACCACCTCTGAACAGCTCTTTTTTCCTCCTCCAGCACTCTTTGAGCAAGAAGAAAGAGAACGAGAGAAAAGAGTGAAAGTGGGAAGTGTTCAGGGTCAGTAACTGAAAAGGAAAAAAAAATGAAACGGGCTGTTCCCATCACTGTCCTTTATTTCATTCTACTGAAAGGGCATTTTTCCACCCTGCTACCTGTCGCTGTGTATCCGTCACAAGCGGGAGGAACTCATTAGAACACTTATTAGAATAGGTCCCAGATTAGAGGGCTCATTACAATATATATTCTTTGTAATGAGGATTCAGATGGCTAGTTGAGTGACTTTGGCTGGAACACACCCACCCGTGAAATCTGCTGGTTATTACAATATTAATTAGCAATACAGATTCAGTTTATTCATCTCATTAGTGGCTTCCAGATACTGCAGGCCATTTCATTTTGGCAGCAAACTTTGATAAGCAAAATTACATTCATTTCAGTGAAAACTGCCTTAATCAAGAGTTTCGCACCACAGATGTCTGGAGTGAAAATTCTATGTGTGATACTCCAACTTGGGTGAACCGCGAATTTGCATTATCGACCAATAGTATGATTAATCTGACTGTGCTGACCTTTGAAGAGGCAGTCTTTTGTACAGCGTGACTGGAAAACAAAAATGGAGAAAGCGTTGTTCATGAGTCACTTTACTGTAAGTTTGGGTCAGGTCTTTAGTCTCCAGGGAACAAGTGCAAGACAAGCCTTGGTAAGAGAATGTTAGTTTAGTCTCATTATTAGCAGTAGGCATTGCACTGCATAAAAGTAAACTCCTGCTAAAAACATGCCATGTTCACATTCTCTTCAAATAACAAGACTTTTAGGACAGAACCGAAACACTACATGAGGCAAAAGAATTTGAAACAGTCTTGTTAGTCTGCAGTTTGTATAGCGAGTAGGCCAGCTAGCTAGCACAATAGATAATCCAACTGATGTTTTAAAGGAATGTGTTCTGTAGCTTACTAAAACTACAGCTAGATACAACTGAATGTTTCAGCTAAAATAACTATTGCCCTAGCTAGCACTAGCTTATTAAACTACTACTATGTGGCCAAAAGTATATGGAAACCCCTCGTAATGAATGTGTTTCATCCACTTTCATTGCTAACAGGTGGATAAAATCAAGCACATAGCCATGCAATCTCTATAGACAAACACTGGCAGTATGATGGGTCATACTGAAGAGCTTAGTGACTTCAAAAGTGGCTCTGTCAAAGGATGCCTTTGCCATATATCAGTTTGTGAAATTTTTGCCCTAATAAATCTGCCCTGCTGAAATGTAAGCACCATTATTGTGAAATAGAGGTATCTAGGAGCAACAACAGCCACAAATTGGAATTGGATATCCACATATTTTTATGTGGACACTGGAATATAGTGCTGTATAGTGTATATGCTAGCCAAACATTTCAAGCTGTTTTGCCTCTTTCCTTTAAACATCACAATTGCTGCATGTAACTAATCGATAGGTGTCCTGCACTGTGTTAAAACATGTTAAGACAATGCTACTGATAATGTCCTTAAAGTGCAACTTCAAAACTACTCTTGTGATTTCAAATCTTCCAGGCCTAGCAGTCTCTCATTCCTCACCACAATATTGCAGTCAGTTCTCAAAATAGCATTTGACAACTAACTAGCACTTCTAATTTGGTATCCGCAACAGAATTGAGGAATTTTGCTGTCAAAGTGCTAAAGGGCACCTATTTTGCAGTGAGATGTGAATTATAGTGTAACTGCTCCTTAAAGTAAAAAGTGAGCAAAGTGTAGCAGATATACTTACATTTCACTTCTGTGTGACCATGTGTTTAGTTTTTTGTGTGCAACAAATGTCCCCAGGATAGAAACGTTTAAGATGTTGACAATGTAGGGACATCTGGCTGGTCCCTATAAGGAAAAATGCTGTTTTACCAAAAAAAAAAAAATGTAATGTGTACTAGCTACTGAGTTCAAGGCTATGGATGATTTTGATGTAGCTGGAGAAATAATTACTGACAGTAATATTCCGCTACGACAGGTAAACAAGTACACAAGCATACAAGCTGGTGTGTATGCTGTTTGACAATGGTCTTAGATCTGAACTTAGAATTTTAATGACTGACGAGGCAGATGGCCGAAGTTACCTTATTACAGCTGCTTCACTTTCATCTCTCTTTACTTGCCTTGCAAAGACCTCCAGTTTAGAAAAAGCCTGTCAGCAGTTATAGGAGGAAAGGAATGAAAAGGAAAGTATTTCTATTGTATATGACCATGCGTTTTACACTGCACATAAAGAAATGCTCTGTTCCAGGCACTGGCCATACAAAGAATTTGTCTGAACTGGGCATTAACAATCATTCACTGTGATTAGACTGTATTCATCATATCACCACCAAGTCAAGACAGTGTATGTTATATGTATTATTATATATTATATGTTATTTTGATGTGTTTTTGGTCATGTTATGTAATATTCTTTTTGTGTGATCAACATTTTAATTTTGATGATTTCATGATTTCATTTTTCATCATGTTTTACAGCAAGGGTGGGAAGAGGTAAAGGGGAGGGGAAGGCAGGATGGTGTCATACATTTTAGGAATAAACACAAATAAAAAGTAAAGCAAAGACAATATATAAACAACTACACAACGAAACAACACCACAAAATTTTGTTGTAAACCAAAGTTCTTGAATAGAGTCATATAAATTCTCCCAGTTTCTTATTGTTGACTGTTTTGCCTTGTTAAGCTTAGCTGTAGGATATTCCATCCATACTATATTTTGAAAACTAGATATCCGGAATTTCATAGCTGAAAGTATATTATGTAATATTCTGTAGCATAGCACTACATCTCAGCCTCATTGGTCTGACAGAATTGAAATTTTTTTTTGTGGTTTCATCCAGACCACTATAGCAGACGCTTGGCATTGTGCATAGTGATCCTAGGCATGCGTGCAGCTGCTTGACCATAGAAACCCATTTCTTAAAGCTCCTGATGCGTAGTTCCTGATGCACAGTTTTGAGCTCTGTAGTGAGTGATGCAACAGAGGATGGGTGATTTTTTCACACCACATGCTGTATCACTCAGAGGTCACCCCTGTGAGTCTGCATGGTCTAACACTTTGTGACCGAGCTGTCCTAGATGCTTCCACTTCACAACAATAACACTTACGTTTGGCTGGGGCAGATCTAGCATGGTAGAAATTTCACTGACTTCTGGTGAAGGGTGACATCCTATGATAGTGCTGTGTTTAAAGTCACTGAGCTCTTCAGTATGACTCATTCTACCTCCAGTGTTTTTCTATGGAGATGACTGCTTGAGTTTATACACCTGTTAGCAATGGCTCTCTGAAAAACCTGAATTAGGAAGGGTGTCCCCATATTTTGACCGTTAATGTACACTGAAAATTTGAAGTAATTATCACATTTTTGGACATTCATATAAAAAAATCATGCTTGCGTAAATTAATTTTTATTTGTCATTGTCCCCAACCTCATTTATTTATTCATTATTACTGTAGTTGAGGAACAAATTTCACGATAAAGATTGATTACAAATGTCTTTTCTGGTGTGTTTTGTCATTCTATGGCATCATGAAGTTGCTCACAATACCCAGCTCTACTCAAGATCAGGACCATCAGATTGAAACAAACACATTACGATCTGAATTGGAAAACATGCAAATACAGGACACATTTTAATTCCAAGTGTAAACAGGGCTAAAGACATAACACCAAAGACAATAATGCAAGAAAGAAATTAATATTTCATGCCAAGGCTGGCTCTGTCTTGTTATTTGACAGTTGTTTGTTTGGTGGTCATGAATGAAAAGTGTGAGGACTCCATGGGAATTATATGATATAATGCAAATGCATTGGGTGTTATTTACAAGAAAGTTTGTACCAAAGCAAAGAGCCATAGCTGAGAAAAAAAAGACAGATGGCTGTTCGCAGACACGGCATTTATGCTCGGAGTGCCGCTTTTTGTAATTAATTGCTTCATTCATGTTCACTGATCCTAATCAAATTATTGTGCGCACTTGTGGAAAAGAGAGGAAGAGAGAAAAACAGGAGAGAAAACAAAAAGGAAAATAACACTAAATGCAGCCCATTTGTTTAGAAGACAAATGCGTGTTCTTATAATGGCTGGTCACTTTGTATCCGTCCATACAAACACACAATTTTCTCTCTGCAACTGCTTTTTTTTTTTAAATCATTCACTCTCTCAATCACCCTGCTGTGTTCTTCCCTCCATTCTCAGTCCAATTTAATGGATGGGAAGTCTTAAATTAACACTGTGTGGGAAAATGCACACCAGGAGACACAATAACCCTCACATGTGCATGCACACACACACACACACGCACGCACGCACGCACGCACGCACGCACGCACGCACGCACGCACGCACGCACGCACACACACACACACACACAATGTTTTAATATAGTGTTAGGACGTAGGATACACAAGTCCCTTATATACAGTACTGTTAAGTCAGAGAGCGCTCTTTCATTTATTTAACTTTCAGCTATTAATTTTTCAGCATAGGGGGAAAAACATGGCTTATTAAATCGAAAATAACTGTGTTTGCATTTGAGTGAACCAAACCACTTACCCTGCAGACAGATGTCTGCTTTGTGGGCATATTGCTAAAATGCGAAGAGGTTTAAGTAGAGTTCAAGGCTGTGTGCTGATGAAATGCAGGTAAGAAAAAGTCTAATATTCTTTTTAAAAATGTGAATTCATGTAAAAATACACCTACTAATTTGTTATCTATCGTCCATCACCACTGATTTTAGGGCTGTGGTTCGAGTGTGGATGAGAAGCATGGTGTAACACACTGCGGCACTTTCAACAAACTTCTTTTTTGTCTATTTCCATTCCTCAGTAAATGCATCTTGACAACTGCATATCCTTTTAGACCCTTATGGCAAGCCAATGGCAACAATGGTGAGGAAAAACTAGAGCAAGAGGAAGAAACCTTGTGAGGAACCAAGACTCAAAATGGGAGCACATCCTCCTCTGGTCAACATTGAAAAGCAAAACAAAAACATGTGTATCTAATCTCCTCGTAAATAGCTCCTTCAGCCATTTCAGATGTACATGTAGAACGAATCTGGAAGGCAGCTAAGGTATGTTTGGGAAGTTGCTTGTGTGAATGTTGGTGTCCATTAAAAAGGAAGCATAATGTCAGTGAGGTCAGTGGCGGGAGGACACAGCTGTAACCGGTTGCAGTAGGAATGGACAAATTAAACACTGAGAGATTGATATTATGCTTAAAGAGTTTCATTTCAAAATGTTATATATTATTTTTGTAACAACACTGGAAAGGAAAAATTAGTTGAATGAACTTTAGGTTGGCTTGACAAAGCCAGCTAATAACATTTAAAGCAGCAAGTTAAGGCAGTTGCAGAACATTGTTGGTTGTTTCTGATAACTGTATTTTGTTCCTATAGTAACTCCAGGTACTTGCCATGGTGTTTTGAGGTTGCTATGGTATTCCAGCATGTTGTCAGGTCATTGCTTGGTGGTTTTAAGGTGATTGCTTAAGTGTTGCTAGGCTGTTGCTATGGAATCCGAAGTGGTTGTGAGGCCATTGCTGTGGAATCCCAGGTGGTTGCTAAGGTGTTGCTAGGGCATTTTTGTGGTATTCCAGGAGAGGTGAGCAATATGGCAAAATGTAATATAAAGATACTTCGGGAATATTTCTTTTTTCTGACATCCGATAAGTTAGAACAGACAAAACTGTGCCACATTAAAAAAATACTTTCCAAAACTATTTAGTCATTTACTTGTGTTCAATAATTTACACACTGCATTGCACTAAATCCAATTTAACATGACTAATTATACTCTCTTTTTAATCAAATATGCAGTTAGGAAGTACTGATGATCTATGATATGCTCAGAAAACCATACTGTGACATATTGTGATGTAATTTATCATGATAATAATAAATAATCTCATCTCGCAGTTGGTTGCTAAGGTTGTTAGGTCATTGCTGTGGTATTCCAATGGATTGCTAAAATGTTGTTAGGATGATACTGTAGTAACCATTGTTATTTCTCTAATAAGGGTGTGTTAATCGTTATATAGCATATAGATGTTTCCCATAGGTGTAAAGCACTCTCTGAACATGTAAAAAAAATGGAAAAAAACCCCAAATTTTTTAATGAATCTATAATGCATTCTACACAAGGAAACGCTTCGTTTCCTTCTTTTTTGACACTGAAAATAATAGCATTTATTTTTTTAAGCAATTTAAATAAACAAAAAGGTGGTTTCTGAATAATGCACAGTTTCTCAATAATGCACAGTATTTCAGATTTTTATTATTAACCCTTCTTTAGTATATGTTCCTGTTTTGCTACATGCTCTCATACACTCACAGTAGCACCCACACACATAGCATGTACATTCATCAGATGGACATATGCTCAACATCATCAGCCCTCCAGAGGCAGCACTCTGGAGGAGCCAAGGCGCCTTTTGTTTTCCCTGCTGCAAATATTAACATTTTCCAATCTGCTGTGTTTTGCCGGCGAGCAAACTGCAATGACACGAGCTAGGGAACTTTTAATAAATCACAATTATGAAGCACCATCAGCACTGCACTCGAGTACAGCCTCCCCTCCCTTGTTCCTTTTCACCAAACAAACAAAGCCCATGCTGGCTGACACGACCATTAACCAATTGATAGTCAATTAGCGTCTAATTTGAATATCCAGCAAAAATATTCCTGTCTCCTTAACGCATAAAACTGAACGAGTGTGGCCTCTTAACCAAAGTCAATCTCTTCTGAAGAGGAAACTACCATCAGCTGAACAGTTGGGTTTAAATGAATCTAACAACTTATTCATTCATTTGTCGATTCACAAGTCAGGTCAATGTTCCTACCCATCAACAGTCAACTCCTTTACTTCTCATTAGTTTACTAAACCTATTTTGTTTCAATTAATCAAATGACTGATTCAATGATCTTTTGACTCATAAGCCAGGTCAACTATAATTCATTGAAAGAGAACGATGATCCATCATTACTTAACCAAATGAGTTCTGAATCAATGTATTAAATGACTGATTCAGTGATTCATGTCAGCTTGAATTTCCATCACTTTATTCAGTTCTGTTTAAATGATTCAGTGGTTTATTGGTTCACAAGTCAGGTAATTTTTTTTACCTACCATCAGTTTACCAAATCAGCTCTGTTTCAGTGAACTGAAGTCAGGTGAACCTCTAAATATAATCAGTTGTGAATCAATTAGTGATTGAATCAAGTTCTTGATTGAATTCAAGTTCTTGAAACAGAAGTAATTCAATAAATTGGCCATGGATTTTTTTTCCCCAGTTGATTGAAAGATTCATTGGTTCACTAGTCTTCATTCTCATTTCTCTACTCATCAATGAAGCCAATCTTGATATGCACAAAGCATAGACAGAAAAAGAAAGGCAGCTACAGGCTAAAAAGAGACAAGATGATATAAAATCTCGACTTATATTGATCTACAAATGTTCTAATTATCATCAAATTTCCAATTAGAATTTATGGAAAAGTTATATTGAATGTCAATTTTATTTAGTCGATTGTCAGTTAAATAGAAAGTAAAAACTTAAAAAGCATCTACATCAATCATTAAAATAAAGTGTTACCAAATGCAATATTTCATACTGCAATGTTATGAGTTTAACCCTCAAATATTCAGTTATTGCTCGTTTAAATGACATATTTCATCACTTGTTATTTGACCAGCATGTTATTTAATGAATTATATTACCATTCAATTGACAGGAATCAACAGGCTTGAGTCCACTTTTCAAATCATTTGGTTGATTGTCAAGATATGACCAGTTTATTAACAAAGTCTATTTCAAAAGAACCGGTTTGTCCACCAGTCGGACGCTAGAAACTAGTTTAGATTAGCTTCTATCAAAGGCCTAGCCAAATTAATTAGGTCGATGACTTCAAAATGAGTTTAAAAGGCAGTTTTGCAGCACTGAGGTGAAATGAAGAATGACGTTACATACATTCTAATGGCTTGCGAGTGCATATTCAGCAGGGACTCATTTGAGGCCTAATTTTATTTACTAACCTGAGGAGGGTTTAAGCAGCTAAATGGCCCTGAACGGCGCCTGTTGCGACTGGCTTTCAATCGTGCTTTGAAGTTAAACAGGCTCATGAATAAATAAACGCACCGGGCTCCTCCTCCTCCTCTCCTGGGATGGAGAGGTTTTTTGCATGCTTTCTTTCATTTTGTTCTTTCCACGTTTTCCTCTGTCTTTGATTCCCCCTTTTTACTTTACTTTCACACCTCCCTTGACCTTTTTCTCCCCCCCTCCTCCTTTCCTACCCCAAGTGGCTTAATAAATTAGTGCCTCCCTCTTCGCCTCGCCATCTTTTTTCGCTCTTAAAGCACATCGGGTCGTGTCTGACATTAATTTGTAATGTGAAAGTCTTGTACTGAACTAATCACATATTACGCTCATAAGGAGAATGATGAAGCTTTAATTTGCAGCACATTAAGAGAGACAGAAAATTACTCCTTGGTGTATATGCATGAGGATAGAGAGAGCAAGAGAGAGTGAGAGAGAATGGAAAGAGAACAGATAAGAGAAAGGTGTGTGTGTGTGTGTGTGTGTGTGTGTGTGTGTGTGTGTGTGTGTGTGTGTGTAAGTAGATATATATACACAAACACGCACCCGAGACCTCTCAAGGTCCTCTGAAAGAAAACGTGACTCGCTAGACCAGTTCTGAGGCTCATGTGCCCGCTTTGATGGTGAACAGGGGACAGCATGGGCACCCTGACCAGGCTGTGACTACACAGCCCCATATGCAGCGGTATGCCATGCACTGTGTGTTGTGACACATTCCTCCCATAACCATCATTAAAAATGTCTGTGATATTGTGTTTCTGATAAAGTGGCCAATGGATGTAGCTATGTGGTTGGTGTTTCTAATGAAACACACAGGCATATACAGGCACAGTCTGTATTAACATTAATTAGCTAGGGGTGGCTAACAGGGCTAATGAGAAAGAGAGGGGTGATTTTGAACTTAGCCTTTTCTGTATAGGCAGTCAGCCTCTAAAGTGGGTCAGGGTAAAAGAAGAGAAGGATGAGAGAAAGGAGGGGCAACGGCGGAGCAGTGAGGGAAGATGGGGGATGGAATAGCGGAAAGAGTCCAAAGTAAGTGGCAAAAGTAGGTGGAAATTATGAGGGACAGACAAGACACTTGAGAGACTGGAGTGGGCATATGGAGAAATAAAAACCAATGACAATGGAAGAGAATAGGCAGCATACTGTCCTGTCCCTGGCAGAATGGACACACACCCACATAAATACAACAGTCTGAAAGAGAGCACAGCAGGCTTTAAAACTCAGTGGGGATGCACTGAGATAGCATCCACATCAATAATAAAATCAAAGAAGCATGTCCTATTTCCCCAAATAGGAACAAACATCACAGTTGTATATGCTGGATTGAAACCAGTGAATTGTAATTAGTGAAATATTACTGTTGAATTGTGACTGGTGGACTGTAATTGGTGAATTATAATTGTTGGATTGCATTTCATGGACTGCTGTTAGTTCATTATAATTGGAGGACTGTAACTGGTGGATTGAAAATCGTTGATCATAACTGGCGAGTAATAAATTGTAATTGATAGACTGTAAGTGAGGGAAAATAGGTGGTATTTGGTAGTTTGTAACGATGAATTGTAAATATTGAAATGAGATTGGTAAACAGTGATTTGTGGATTGCAAATTTTGATTACTATATGAGTTGTATATCATCAGTTGTGAATGTTGAATTGTAACTGGTGGTCTGTGATTGGTAGATTGTAAATGATGAATTGTACATGGTGCATTTAAGTTGGTGGGTTATCACTCTCTGGGTAATCTGTTTTGTCAAACACAAGCCTTTACTAGCTGAAAAGTTTGGAATCACGTCATATTAATAATTGCTATTATTTTAACTTACATTGAAATACAGTAATCTAGACACCAAAAGCTAAATCAAACAAACAAACAAAAAAACAGTTATACATAGAGCTGTGATCACTCGAAGAACAACCAATGAATGGTTCTTTGTTTGGTTAAATTGTTCTTCTCTATGACAGAAAATTAGTTGTATGTGTTTCTTTAAAGAGCCTTATTAAAAATGGTTCCATATGGGGCCAAAAAGGGTTCTGATATTGTTACTAGTTAAAGAACCTTTGTTGTTACTACATAGAACCATTTTTTCTAAGGCAGTCTTGTAAGTTACTTTATTCAATATTTCACGGTTGTCGAGAAAAGGTTATTACATTATGAGCAATATATTGTTATTATCTATTCATAGTACTTTCTTTTTAAGTTAGTCTTAAGATTTGATTTCTAAGTTTCAAATACAAGGAATTGTAAAAAATATATTTATAACCTCATTATACACAGCTTTCTCAATCATTTTAGAATTCATTACTACTAAATATACGAAACGTGAAGCTGCACAAGCATCGCATTAAAATCATTTCATACATTTATCTCAACAAAATGTGTTCAATTAATGAAAATAGCAATTCCAACATTATACGCAGTTATTCCAAACTTTTGGATGATAGTTTACTCACCTGTTTCTGGATGGCAGGTGCCGTGGTGGTTACAGTTGCAGGGCACACAGCGTGAGAATGGTCCAGCGTTGGGAGTCTCTCTGGTAAAGTCGGGAGCACAAAGCTCACAAAACTGTCCCACAAATCCTGGGGGGCACACACACACCTCTACCCATGAGGCCAGGGGTCCACTAGGGGCATGGGAGGGGTACGCAGTTGTAACAGCAGAGGTCATGCTTACTCTTGACAGTTGGGAAGTATCTGTGAGGAGAATGAAAGTATGAAAAATGGTTAAATGGATGCTTGTACATATGTTTAAGAATGTGTTACTGTTACAGTCAAATTAATGAAAATCTTAAAAAGACCTCAAATCAAGCAAACATGAGAAAATCAATCTTCACTCTTGCTTCAGATCTGAAAACAAGGAAAATCCACAATTGTTTCTTTTCATCCTTCCACTCTGAAAAGACAGCTTAGTGCTATGGGTCTGAAAGGATGCGCAGCTGTCAGGAAGCTGTTACTGAGAAAAAGAAATAGTATATTATAACTGGATAACTTGGACTGTGAGAGGCAGAAAAGGCTGCTAACTACTAACTTAGGTGGTGTGGGAAAATATGTCTAACTTCTTAAAGTGCACGGTTATTAAATCAGTTATTATTCTTAAGAGTTTTTAATCAGCAACTGCTATGAAGTTCTGCTGTTATAAGAGTGACAAACTGAATTTGGGTTAAGAGGTTAAATATGTAATAAGTACACTGTTACAAATAAAGGTTCTGTGCAGGTACATTTTATGTTCATCAAGGTACAAACAATGTAAATGTACCCTCAAAGGTACACCAGTGGTTTTAAGGTCCAACTGTGTTCCTTAAATAAGTTTATATATATATATATATATATATATATATATATATATATAGTAACGCAAAGTGATGATGAGATGGTGCGAAAAGCAAGATTTATTATTATGGGCAAATCCAGTCTCAGGGTCGAGACAGTCCGGGTTCAATGAGCCAACACAGAGGGATTGCGGGACAGATATAGTGAACAGAAACACAGAACCTCAAACAAGAATCAAGCAGCACATATCAAATATACAAACAATACATACAGCACAAAGACCAACAACCACAAGGGGCAAACACAGGGCTTAAATACAAGACGGCTAACCAGGGATAACAGGACACAGGTTGAAACACAGGTGGGAACAATCAGGGGCGGGGTCTGAAAACAAGGGGGCTAAACTGGGTGGATAAACACAAAAAAAGCACATGGAATATCAAAACACAACAGGAACACATGGATAGGACTGGGAGGGGCCAATCGTGACATATTATCATATATATATATATATGTATGTATAAAGAGAGAGAGAGAGAGAGAGAGAGAGAGAGAGGTGTGAGTAATGAATTACATTTACTACATTACTGTAATTGAGTACCTGTAACGGTACTTTTTGGAGTAGAATTATAGTACTTTTACTTGAGTTAATTTTTAATGAATTTACTTTGCTTTGCTACTTTCATTTTTAATAATGTTACAGAGTAAAATAAATTATGAGCATATCAACTCTTAAACCCATAACGAAGCGCAGTGAAATTTAAAAGATTCACAAAAAACCCCCCCCAAAAAAAAACCACCAGCTCCTACAGGAAAACACTACAGAGATGTCCAGTTTAGTAGAGAAAGCCAGAGGAGAACTCAACCAGTACACATGAGGAACAGACCGCGTCCAAACGGTCATCTGTATTTATTTAACATAAACTAAAGAAAACGGCGTTATTATCAGCGGCCAAACGCGAAACCTGCTGAAATCCTCTCTCACAGCTCGGCTCCAGCCTGAGGCAGCATTAGCTAAGCTAGCTGATTCGAGCTAAACAGGTACCATGTTTACGGGATTCTTCTTTCTTTTGTAGTGCTTCTGCTTATTAAACTTAAAATCTGTTGCGTATATTTTATTACAGTGTCTGTCAGCTGCTTTAGTTAACAGGTGTCTGCAGTTTACCCGTTTAAAATACTTGTGTATGTTGTGAAGATAAACGGTCATGAACGGCTGTGAGACAAGAAATCTAGTCTAATATGGGCTCTTAATAAACTGCGGACAATGATTCTGTCACGCTGTCATTGACTGGCCTGCTCTGATCCCTGCCCCCCCCCCCCCCCCCCCCCCCCCTCTCTCCTTCTTCTTTTTCTGTTTCTCTCTTTTTCTTCTTATTCTCTCTCTCTCACTTCCTCTCTCTCTCTCCTTCTTCTTTTTCTCTGTGTCTCTCTCTTTTTCTTCTTATTCTCTCTTTCTCTCTCTCTCTCTCTCCTTCTTTTTCTCTGTCTCTCTCTCTCACTTCCCCTCCCTCTCTCTTCTTCTTTTTCTCTGTCTCTCTCTCTCTCTCTCTCTCTCTCTCTCTCTCACTTCCCCTCTCTCTCTCCTTCTTCTTTTTCTCTGTGTCTTTCTCTTTTTCTTCTTATTCTCTCTTTCTCTCTCTCCTTCTTTTTCTCTGTCTCTCTCTCTCTCTCTCACTTCCCCTCTCTCTCTCTCTCTCTCTCTCTCCTTCTTTTTCTCTGTCTCTCTTTTTCTTCTTATTCTCTCTCTCTCTCTCTCTCTCTCTCTCTCTGTGTCTCTCTCTTTTTCTTCTTATTCTCTCTTTTTCTCTGTCTCTCTCTCTCTCTCACTTCCCCTCTCTCTCTCCTTCTTTTTCTCTGTCTCTCTCTGTCTCTCTCTCTCTCTCTCACTTCCCCTCTCTCTCTCCTTCTTCTTTTTCTCTGTGTCTCTCTCTTTTTCTTCTTATTCTCTCTTTCTCTCTCTCTCTCTCCTTCTTTTTCTCTGTCTCTCTCTCTCTCTCTCTCTCACTTCCCCTCTCTCTCTCTCCTTCTTTTTCTCTGTCTCTCTCTCTCTCTCTCACTTCCCCTCTCTCTCTCCTTCTTCTTTTTCTCTGTGTCTCTCTCTTTTTCTTCTTATTCTCTCTTTCTCTCTCTCTCTCTCTCCTTCTTTTTCTCTGTCTCTCTCTCTCTCTCTCACTTCCCCTCTCTCTCTCTCTCTCTCTCCTTCTTTTTCTCTGTCTCTCTTTTTCTTCTTATTCTCTCTCTCTCTCTCTCTCTCTCTGTGTCTCTCTCTTTTTCTTCTTATTCTCTCTTTTTCTCTGTCTCTCTCTCTCACTTCCCCTCTCTCTCTCTCCTTCTTTTTCTCTGTCTCTCTCTCTCTCTCTCTCACTTCCCCTCTCTCTCTCCTTCTTCTTTTTCTCTGTGTCTCTCTCTTTTTCTTCTTATTCTCTCTTTCTCTCTCTCTCTCTCCTTCTTTTTCTCTGTCTCTCTCTCTCTCTCTCTCTCACTTCCCCTCTCTCTCTCTCTCCTTCTTTTTCTCTGTCTCTCTCTTTTTCTTCTTATTCTCTCTCTCTCTCTCTCTCTCTCTCTCTCTCTCTCTCTCTCTCTCTCTCTCTCTCTCTCACTTCCTCTCTCCGTCTCTCTCTATATAACTATATAGACTATAATTGGTGGATGCTAAATGTTGATTTGTAATCTGTGGGCTGAAGTTGGTGGATTGTTATTGATGAACTGTAAATATTGAAATGTGGTGGATAGTGATTGGTTGATGGTAAATGAAATTGTAAGGGGTAGATTGGGATTACTGGCTTGTAAATGATGAATTGCATTTGGTGGATTGTAAATGACATTGTGTTTGGTGAAAGTAATTGGTGGCTTGTAAATGACTGAGGTAAATCATAAAGCCATACTCATATTTTCCCATTTGAGGGTTGCACATGCTTATAATGCCAGTGAGAAGTTTGTTGTTGATAGCATTAGCATTTTTGAGGAGAGTACACTTCATTGTTTGCAAAGGTGGAGTTTTAGAGCAGTGTTTCCCAATGTTCACCCATTTGAACCTTTGAACCTTATGACAGGTTCATTAATCAGATGAATTCGGGGTGTTAGAGCTGAGAAAATCTTCAAATGTACAGTGCAGGGGGCTCTTACAAGGGTTGGGAAACACTTCTTGTAAACAAGGTTGTGAAGGAAAATTACAAAGATTAATGACACCAAGACATATAGGTGCTATTCCTTTAAGCAAAGACATCCATACGTCAGTGTAAAGGTTAAATAGTTGGGCTTTTTCAAGTTTAGTGATAGACATTTTGAGTTTAATTGACTTTGGCCCAACTTCTGTATTGATCCTTACCATGAAGAAAGGCGAACACATACAAGATAGGTAATTGAAAGAGCCTAAGGCATCCAGATAAGTTAATGGCATGCAAGCTAGCATGGGGAGCTGGCAGGATAGCAATCTTAATTCACGGCCTTCTAAAAAACACACAGGCGAGCTAAACGCTTATCTTCTATCATATATCCACCCCCAGAGGGAAGTAGCGCTGATAGAGAGAATCCATAATTGGTTAATTTTAGCACATGTCCATTTCAAAGTGTTGCCTTGCGGGAAGGCTAGGTCACATCTTTCGATAGTCAGTGATGAAGCTAGAGGAGCGTTCTTTTCTTTAGCAGGCCAAAAACTGATGTACAGGCCGATCCCTGCATTCTAAAAAGTCCACTATGAACTCTTGTGTGTTCTTAATGTAATTAAGGTTCTTTGAGGAACCATTCATGTTTTAGACGCAAGGCGCTTTTACAGACCCACTAGCTTTCTCCAAGAACCTTCAACAAAGAGGAATGTCTTAGCGAACACAATATTAAGCTACAGTACAATTTGTTCAATTTTAAGATGGCAGTTTATTAGGTACCTACCTAATTTGTCAGCCCTCCTCTAGTCTGTCCATCAATTGAAAGGGACCATCAGTGTCCAAACATTTGGATCATTCTCAACACGTCAACATGACGGTGTGTGTTGTGCTTGTGTGTTGTGTGTTGAGTATTAGGGATAAAATTGTTGCTTGTATTTTTACACACTGTAGTGTGGTTTAAGAAGCAAACATTTTTAGCCAGCACTGTTGCTGTGGTCAGAAATTGACCATTAATGAAAGGCTACAGGATGATTTACATAAATTGTGCAGAAATATGAGCTATAATATCTAATTGAACACTTATGAAGTGTACCAATGAAGAAGGCTGTGGCATGCACCCCCACCCGCCCTCTGCCAGAAGGCGGCACTCAAATACCAAGCAGTGACGAACCCCGGGGAGGACACGAGTGGGTGGAGGATGAAGCCGAGGGATGCGAGTGAAGTCAGTGATGGCAGGAGGAGGAGGATGAAGATGGTGCCGACTACGCGAGGCATGAGGGCAATGAACGAGTCCCAAGCTCGACCTGGGTGGACCAGCGAGCTCTCGTTCCCACTGGGCTCAGGTGCTTGCCTTTTAAAAAGAGCTGAGAGGGAACAGAGAGAGGGAGAAGTGGGGACAAGCGGCAGCAGCAGAGAGAGTGAAGAGCTGAAAAGCTCACATGAAGGGGTGAAAAGTCTATCTAGTAGCCTCTGAAAAGTGGCCAGCCCAGTGTTGGTTTTGTTTTTGTGTATTTGGGGTGGAAAATAAAGTGAAAATGGCTGCTGCAAATGTTTTTCCTGCTGCCAGTGTCCTCCTTGAGCCCAGGGTACTACATTGCTACATTGGTGCCAAAACCTGGGAGAAGGATGCCAAAACACTGAGGGAGTCTCCGCAGAAGAAGAGGAGGCCATCAGGACCCTCGTACACCTGCACCTGGCTGGCTGGTGGGAACTGCAGGCTGTCTTCCAGGATGTTGAAAAGCACTGGAAGCAGCTTGAGGGGCAGCAGGTGGAGACCTGTCAGATGGTCAGGAGCCTGCTGGCGGAGCAGCAACCCTCGGTGTGCATGGGAACAGGAGCCCCCCCTCACCACCCCTCAAGACTCCAGTCCCAGCTCCAAAGAGGACTGGAGCCCTTCTTCCCCCTTCCCCTTGCTGCTCCAAGGGCGCTTGGAGCTCACCTTCTCTCCCTTCCCATTCCTGCTCCGAGAGCGCTCGGAGCTCACCTCCTTTCCCCTCCCGTCCCCTCTCCAAGGGGTTTTGTTGCACACCTTCTCTCCCCTCCCATCCCTGCTCCGAGAGGGCTTGGAGCTCACTACCCCACCCCCACCCCCCCACCCCCAAGAAGAAAGAAAAGAAGAAAATCATATTTACTGAAACTTAAAAACTTGTTGTTCACTTATTCATTCACTTCATGGAACCATAAAAAGATATTTAGTATTCCCACACGTGAACATAATCTGACACTTAAACATGTTGGATGATGTGATATATCCTACATTAAAACCACATTTGTTCCATCTAGAATAGATAAGATTGTACTAGAAATGTGGCTGTGTTGGCAGATTTCACACCTGTCCAATAAACTGCACACTGTGCAGATACACTGTTACACTGTGAATTTTAAGACATTCTCGCACCACAGAGTCAGGCTTCATTTTGAATTCATGCAAATTATTTACTATCGACTTTGTCTTTTCCAATTGGTGCAGCTGCGTCAGGAGGAATCCTAAATGGGCAGCTGAAAAGATTAATGAATCATTACACTGTTAGTTTCTAGTTTCATCTTAGTCAATTTACATGCAGAGTTTGGTTTGCCCAAAGGCAGAATACAGCCCCAATGTAGTGTTAGCTTATTTAAGTAAAGAACTAAAAGTATTCAGAATTGTTGTAGTATTGAAAAAGTATTCAAATTTGGCCACACCATGCAACAGAAACACATGGTTACTGTCTATTATGTGGCATATTATGTGGTATTTAGAACTACACTGACTGTCCACTTCATTAAGTAGCATTACCACTTGGACAGTGAGTGCAGACACAAGGAGGCATAGTTAATGAAGCGGCCTGACAGTATTTGTATTATATGACATACAACATTTAAGGGTAATAAAGAGCTTTGCATCTTTTTTTGCATCCTTAGTTTTGGTTCCCTTCAGGTATGGGAGATATTTGTGACATGTCCACTAGCAGTTGCCTTCACAGTGGTACAGCAGCTGAGCTAGCTCATCCTCTCTCTCTCCTTCTCGCACACACAAATGCACAGACACTCAGAGTGCTGGTGCTGGCCGAGTGAATCTTTGATACATATATAAATAAATGAAAAGATATAAATTAACCAGAACTGGCAGAAGGAGGAACACGTTGGAGGTGAAGGGGTCTTTCTCTCTCTCAGGTACCCCAAGTTCCTCTGACTAACGATAAAGGAATAACCCCCACACACTCGCTCTCTAGCCATGCTGGATCCATCAAACCTTCTTGTGCTCATCTTCAGCTATGCCTACACACATGTTCATGCTCATTTTTAGCCACAGCTACACACAGGGGATGATTTGGCCTCTTGTTTGTTTCATGTGAACACAAGCAGAGCCAAGCGTACCATCATTTGAAGTACAATGCTTAATTTCTAATACATTCTTTGTGAAACTCATTTAACTCTTAACTCTTAGTGGTGATACACAAGCCTTTAGTGACGTCTCCTTTTAAAGGTGGATGAGTCAAAATTGAGGATTTGCAAAACTCTAGAGGGTAAACAGGTGAAATACTACACCAATACTCTTTGGCTCCACTTCCACCCATCAAAACAAAGTACCACCAGCATTACCAAGCATTATCATGACTTCCCTTTCTAACAATGAGGTTGGCTGTTTAATAAGGGCATTGTCTTACTTTATTATTCAGATATAGATGATAAAAGTATGGCATTATGCTACTTTTGCTTTAGAAGAGATAAATCTATCTGATATCGCCCACACTTAAGCAGAGTACACTGTGTGTGGTCCTTTTCATAGCTAAAACAAGAATTTCACAAGTTGTTAATAACAGTGAATATCATTGCTATTGGCAAATTTATCTCATGGTGATTGTGCCTGCTTTTATGAACCTAGCTATAAGGGTCAAGAAAGGCCTACAATGCTGCTCTCTTCCCTGGCAGTGTTGATTCATTCTACTTGGCAAATTATAGTGACATATCATACTTATTCAGGAAGACTTTTTCTCTAATCAAACTATCCAAGCTCTCTCCAAATCCTTCGTGTAGCAGCGGCATTTGGACAGACGAAATGTCAAACTCCTACGCCTCTTTTGTCCAGGGGATTACAAAAGTTACATACTCTATAGTTACACCTATAAAAGGCCTGGGAAAGTCTGTACACTTGGCATTCTCTTCATACATAGTCAAGATGTTGTTTCTACAGCAGCATTTAAGGTGGAACCAAAAGTTTGAATAAAAAGTTTAATTCAGCTTCTTCTAGCATCTTGACTTGCTTGGGAGTTTGATGCAGTTGACTAGTATTACACACATCTCAGCGAAAATGGTTGATCCAAATATTACCTGGATCTCTTAGTGATAAAGATTTGTATACTAGATTTGTTATGTAAGTCGATTCAAACAGTTCAACAGTTACATATCACGATACATGTCCAGGAGGACAACTTTATCACCTTTGAGTGTAATAAGTTCATTCTTCCTTTAGCATCCTTCTTTTATCATGCCTTGTTTCATGAGCCAGAGACCGAGATGGGACTGAGTTATGTGGTGTAGGGGAGGATCTTATAAAATGAATGTCAGCCGATCAGTTTAAGCACAGACAAGCTCTCTGCTCCACCCTACAATTTTCCAAACAGGGCATCCCAGGCACATAATACACTGCTGATGCTGATTCTGATGTCAAGCTTGATATCGTAATCATTAAAAAAAATAAAAAAATCCTTATACAGCACATTCTACATCAATCTGAAGAGCATATCACTATGCAAATGACCATTTAATCATGTAAATGGCTCTGTTAATGTTTATAGTTCTATATAGAACTATTGTCTTTACTAAAGAACCCTTGAAAAAACATCTTTCTAAAGGTTGTACTCCTCACTCAGTCTCAGCCTTAAGAAGTGTGTTTCTGGAGCTTAAACTGCAAAAGCTTATATACACTATTACAAAATTGTTATTCTTAATAAACATCAAATCAAGTTACTAACGTGTAACTTGTGCTACTCATACATTCTGTGTTGGACAACAAAGACCAAAGTCCAAGTTTAAAGTTTATGCAGACAAATGTATTATGTATATAGGTAAACACGCTAATTACAACTGATTCCCACCTTGAGCTGAAGTCATATGCAGTTGACCATTTATAAAAAGCGGTCACTCCAGAAGTTAACTTGTTTGCAATGGAATGTCCATCACGTGCCCAGAATTGTGCATATGCAAGAGAGGACATTAGTTGTGATGTGAAAACATGTGGCCAAATGATGCAGTCAAGGTAGACTAATCTTTGCTAGATCACGTAAAGTACTGGATATACCATTCAGCGCTGTAATGCTTAATAATTATTATTTACTTCTACCTTCATGCTTGGTGAGTGTGCTGTGAGTAATAAAGTATTTTAGAAACCAGAGCTGGTGTATGAGGAGCCTGGCCACTTCCTATTTCCCCCATTATATCAAAAACAGGACTGCGGAGCTGAGGGCGCCCGCAAGTGAGTCCTCAACGAATGGGAGTGATTGAGCTTAATGGCTAAAAATGAAAAGTTAAAATAGTTTCTAATCACTCGCCCAGAAAGTTTCTTTCATTTAAAAAAAATAGAAGGATGTATTTCTCTACAAAAGCAAAGAAAACAGGGGGCAGGCTTTACTGCTAGAGTGTGATGATTGATGGGCGAGCGGAGCAGCTCATTGGCTGTTCATGGACATGGACGCCATTTTAAACTTGAGTTTAAAAGCTTTTAAAATATGACAGCAGTGTTAAAATGTTCTATGCTATTCAGTGTTCAGGAAATTAATATGTTCTTTTACATTAAAAATGTTTAAGCATTTATAAACTATGCTCCAGATCAACCCATTCATTTTGGACTCACTCGAGAGCGCCCTCTAGCGTTTGAGAAAACCGGAAAACATTGCAGAGCGGGAATTCTCCTCTCTAAAAGTTCTCTGGCAGAAACTGGTCTGAAGAGGAGACGAACTAAGCCACTGAGCTTTAAAAGACAGCGGTGGGACGGACGTCCAGCTTCTGTGTCTCAGAGCACGACGTCTTCCTCTTACCTTCTTCAATAAGTATATGTGAGGGACGTTTTTCCAAGTCTGACATTTTTAAAGCAATTAAAAACACAAGCGCGCCAACTGGAAACTCACCTCACTCGGACTGGACATCACGTGATGCTCGCTGTCATGGTAACGTTCACGCTCAGCGCTGCTCCACGCATGCGTGTCATTTTGCATCGGATTACTTGTAGCGAGCGTGTAAACGAAGATTTTCATCAGATTGTTGAACAGAGTGAGAATAAACTCCTCAGTCTGTATGTATCTGAACGTATTCTATTGGATTGGCTAAGATCACACAACACAGCCACTAATAGTAGTAATAAATAGTATTATCTATAATTTTAACTATGTCTGTACCTTATTCTGTTCTGTCAAGGCCTACTTAGAGTGACAGATGGAGTAACGACTGTGGTTGGTGCACTGGGGTGTCAGGTGTGACTATGTGGCAGATGCAAATGGTTTACATGGCTTATGGGTCAGGCAGGAGGACCCCTTTGCAGAATTTTGCTTAGTTTTTAACAATTTGGCTTTGCTAAAAGCACACCTGTATCGAGCTGGAAATCAGTTTATTAATTTTTTTACATCACATAAACACAGCATACTTTCATGACATTAAAACTTTGAAGTATATAATAACACACATATTGAACTATATTATTTCTACATTGTTGCCACCCTGAAAAAAGAAAGCTCTCCCATCTCACTAAATTCCAATTTAACCCCTGGCTAAACACACATACACTCGGAGGCACATACTCACACAGACACACACACCGAGCAACAGCACATATCTTTCTCTGGCAGTTGTCTTGCATCGGTAACTCGAGCTGTCAGTGTGCGTGTCGCTGAACAAAGCGGCCGAGGTTGTAGCGGAACATTTGACAAATGAATAATAATGGGCTAATAATCCATTTCGAGTGAGTGAGACAAAAGAATAGAAAAGAGGGGAGGATGTTCTTTGTAGAATTTCTTACATTATTGCCTTTTCAGAGCTTTCAGGTGATAAGACACCCAAAGTGCTGTACTGGGATTCATATAAATCAGCTTTTTTTTTCCATCAAGCCATGACAGCTTGTATGCATGTAGAAGTGTATGTGCATTGATTGTGTGAACAATCATTTGTTGTTTTAACTTTGGAAAGTAACTGATCCAGCTGCCTTAAACTTTGGATTAGGCTGGAAACATACACAACGCAAGTATATAAACACAAATGACAATGCTCATCCAATACATTGCAAATGCACAGACCTGCAGTACAAATGCAACATGCATTTTAACATTGCTGTGGTTTTAAAACAGTGACCGGATTTGTCTTTATTTGAACTAATATGCCCAGAAATTGTGCACATTCCCAAAGTAGGGTGTGTTGTATGAGCATGTTAAATGAGCATTGAATTACACTGTGTGCACAATAATTAGGCAAGTGAGTATTTTGACCATATTATCATTTTTAGGCATATTTTATAACTCAAAGCTGGATAAAATTCAATGCTTAATGGATTTAAGCATAGCAGGTGATGTGTATCTGTGTAATGAGGGAGGGTGTGGCCTAAGCAGGTCAACACCCTATATCAAGGTGTGCATAATTATTAGGCAGCTTTTTTCTTTAGGCAAAATGGGCCAAAAAAGAGATTGAACTGACTCTGAAAGTGTAAAAATTACCAAAAGTCTCTCAGAGGGATGCTCAGAGGTTTTGTTGCAAATAGTCAACAGGGTCGCAAGAAACGTGCTGAGAAAAAAAGACGCAAAATAACTGCCAAGGATTTGAGAAGAATCAAGGGTGAAGCTACCAGGAACCCATTATCTTCCAGTTCTGTCATATTCCAGAACTGCAACCCACCTGGAGTACCAAGAAGTACAAGATGTTCAGTGCTCAGAGACATGGCCAAGGTAAGGAAGGCTGAAACCCGACCACCACTGAACAAGACACATAAGCTGAAGTGTCTAGACTGGTCCAAGAAGAATCTGAAGACAAATTTTTCAAAGGTTTTATGGACTGATTAAATGAGAGTGACTCTTGACAGACCAGATGGATGGGCCCGTGGCTGGATCAGTAACGGGACAGAGCTCCACTTCGAGTCAGACGCCGGCAAGGTGGAGGTGGGGTACTGGTATGGGCTGGTATTATTAAAGATGAGCTGGTTGGACCTTTTCGGGTTGAAGATGGGCTCAAAATCAACTCCCAAGCCTACTGCAAGCTTTTAGAAGACACTTTCTTTAAGCAGTGGTCCAGGAAGAATCTGCATCTTTCAAAAAGACAATGATTTTTATGCAGGACAATGCTCCATCACATGCATCCAAGTACTCCTCTGCATGGCTCGCCAGTAAAGGTGTTAAAGATGAAAAACTTATAACATGGCCTCCTTCCTCACCTGACCTGAACCCAATTGAGAACTTGTGGGCAATTCTTAAACATGAGATTTACAGTGAAGGAAAACAGTACACCTCTCTGAACAGGGTCAGGGAGGCTGTGGTTGCTGCTGCACAAAAAGTTGATCGTCAACAGATCAAGAAACTGACCGACTCCATGAATGGAAGGCTTATCACTGTTATTGAAAAGAAGGGTGGCTATACTGGTCACTATTTTTTTTTTTTATTTCTCAGAAATGTTCATTGGAAAGCTTTGAGTTGTTTGTTTATAATTCTCACTTGAACAGATGAAAATAAAGTGAGGTGGGAAAATGTGTGTTTTTCATTTAGCTGCGTAATAATTCTACACCATTATAGTTGCCCAATAAATGTGCACATATAGATATTCTCCTAATAAAGCCAAAACTTCACTTCATTTTTCTTAAACATTTATTAACATTTTGGATTAACTGAGAGCACTGTAGTTGGTGATTAATAAAAATAATCCTCAAAAATAAGACTTGCCTAATAATTGTGCACACAGTGTATAAGCTGCACTTATATATTATATTTTATTGTATTACACTGTGTATTGTAGTTTATTGTATTGACTTGCATTGAACTGTGTTCAACTCTTACTTTTTTCTGGGTATCTACAGTGACTTTGCTTCTTGCAGTATCTGAGCTCAGGACTGTCTTTTTTGCTGTAAGCTATTGGTAACTAGCAAAGATACTTTCTCTAGATAGACAAAGCACTTAATGTAAGTCGCTCTGGATAAGAGCGTCTGCTAAATGCTGTAAATGTAAATGTAAATATGCTATATATGCTATATCAGTGGTCCTCAAACAGGTCCTCAGAGACCCCCAAACGGTTGATACTTTCACTCACATAACCAGCACATGGGATAGAGTAAAATATGGACCGTCTGGGTGTCCCTGAGAACTACTTTGAGGTCATAATCACATTTTTTGTTTCTGTTTTTTAACAAAAAACACTATTTTACTTTAAGTTTTAATAATCTCTTTGAAGACTCTTACTGTTTTGAATTTGTTCTATTTCAGATGTAGTACATATGCCTGTTGCACATGCATTGAGGCACATTTTGCACTGCACCTTCTCATATAGGTACAGTACTGTGCAAAGTCCAAAAACCACCCTTCACCTATTTTCCAGTCAGACCAGCCATGAACAAAAATGAATTTGCAAAACAAAATAAAAATCTGCTGGTGTTCTCAGGACAATGGACTGGCCACCCCAGAGCACATATCACAATATAGCTAATGTAGTTATGTTATAGCTGACGTTTGGGGGGAGAAACATGCCTGAAACCTGTCCTTCTTCCAAACAAATGTGCTATAAATACACTTCCTCTCCTTCTGTTCCCGTGATGAAGTGTTCACAATCCCCACCGCTACCCCATCTCCTCCCTATTCCTCAGTCATACATCAACCCTACTACAGCTATTGGGGGTGTGGGAAGGGGGGGTTGTCTGGCCTTTTAGCTACAAGCAGAAGCTGCCCAGAACTCCAGCCCAAGTTCTCAGAATCAGTCCTCCCTCATACTACCACCATGTTGAGGACATGTTCTGGGCATTGCTTGGGTCATACACAATAGAAAATGCAACTAATTTCTAAGACTAAACATTGGAGGTGTGGAAAATGAACATCACAGATTTCTTTGAAGAACAAAGTCTCCTGAAAAGAATGGAGACTGCAATGAAGGTAAAGAGTGGATGGACTAAATACTTTTTATGTTATATTTAGTTGTTGAGGCTTATGGGTTTTTCATCTATCGTTTGAGATCATTCTTTACACTGAGGTTTATGTGGGAGCTTACACAATGATATAGACTCAGTTGAAGCTTAAACTTTATCAAATAAAAGAGCCCAATTCAGTGTAAGCTGTGGTTATAGTATACAGTATACAATAGTATACATATAGTATACAACTGCAATTGATCTAATAAAAAGAGTGACATAGTGAATGTTACAAACTTTACCATCTAAGATTTTGTGGTCACTCAGCCTCATGCCTTCTTTCTTGAAGCTATTACACCTAAGGCCATGTGAAAAGGCTTATTCCGTCTGATGTACGAGAGCCGAGACATGATTTTGTCCCTTTTGTTTCTGGAGACATGAAGTTTTTTTTCTTATGTCTGAAACTTGACCAGGGCACGTTTCTAAAACAGTCTTTTCTATGTTAGGTACAATAAATGTGGTATCAATTTAGGACCTCATGTCACTCAACATGTTTGCTATGTTTACATTTATATATGGGAATGCTAGGGTCTTTCTGTTGTGTGCATGAATTAAATCAATAAATGATCAACATTTTTAAAGCTGCACTATCTAAGTTTTGGGGATTTGGAGACCTCTCTGGTAGAAATGTGTAATTGCACACAGCATATCAAAGAACATTTTGTAATGTTGTGGTGCTTTGGACCTTTCTCCGGTGGGATGTTTACAAGCATGTTGAAACAGTATTCAAAAAGAACCTGGTGAAGGACATGTCTTCCAAGAATATTCCAACTGAGTGAGTGATCTACGGTTGTCATTGTGCCTTTACCAGTATGTTGCATTTGAGACATACCTTCTTTTTGAGTCTACTTTTTGATTTTTGAGTCTAATCTACTCTCATAAATACTTATGGTCCAAAACCCCCCAACCTCATGTACAATAATGTACATCTTCCTCTCAGTCTCCCATATAGGTAGTAAAATGATAACACATGTGTACTCACAGTTTTGTCCTCCTGCGTTGCTGATGCGGAGTGCGGTCAGGTTGCTGAGCATTCGTCGAAACTCAAACGGAGTCAGAGCTGGATTCACTTCCTTTTCACTTAACCTGTAGATACAAATTCAGTTTAATGCAGCCTGTCAGCCATGTATGAATGGGTGTGTTTTCAGATTGTAGTAAATAATGTTTTTTTTTGTCTTAAGTTTTAAGTGGAGTTGTTTAACCTAATATCAGAGCTTGCAAACTTCCTGTAAATGAATTAGACCAGTGGTTCCTAACCTGGTCCTCAGGTCTTCAGAAGATCAACATTTTTCCTTTATCACTATGTGGTGTGAGTTGAATTGGAGTTGGACTGGCTAGGGCAACTTGAGAATTTGGTTGGTAACCACTGAGTTATACCAATTAGAAGCAAGCAAATCACTCATACTATGCAAAGGCCGACCCAACATCACAACAGAGCAACGGTGTGTTCAGCGTTCAACCATCAAGCCAGAAAAGAGGGATATTCTGTTAAGCCTGGAATTTAATTTATAGAAATTAATCACAATGTAAATCAGTGTTACAATATTGGTAATAAAACTCACATTTGGATTTTTTCCACAAATTATTCAGCCCTAATCATGTGCACACAAGTTTACTTCTTCCCTGATCTCTCTTTCACTTCCCACTTCTTCTTCTCACCTGTTCACCTTCCTGCACTCTGATCCCCCGCTCATACTGCTTGATTAAAATTAGCTTCTAGGAACATGCCCTCAGAAAACACACAGCTTTTAAATCCGTCAGGGAACATCAACAGAGCTTGTCGATGGCGCATGCTGTCACGCATTCACGCATGCACAGATGTCGTGACTCCGACTGCTTCATCATGTTTATTCATGAAGTCCACACCCCGCTGATAAACAGACAGAAATATCTGATAACAAGTAACCCACACATACACTTGTCCTCACACGTTCAGTGTTCACGCTAAGATTGCTCCCAAAAACATGGATCATTCCAGCTCTAGAACTCATAATTAGCCTTCTTTTTAAAAGCTGTCTGGATAAGCTTGTGAAAATATGTCCTTTAAGGATCAGGCAGGCTTTTATGTTTTAGCTGGGTTTATTTTTTGCCAATATTTAGTCATAAGGAAAGATAAGTCAGCAGGGGCTGGACCAATTTCTTTTATATAAAAAGTAATTATGGCATTATGGCAAAGTAAGCCACATACCACATTACAGTTCCGCTCACTGGCTATTTCATTAGAAACTCCTACCTTGTACTGTCACTTGCTGGACACTTAAAAAATATCTAGTTCATACTTCCACCTCACTGGCCACTTCATTAGGAACACTTACATTATACTTCCACTCCCTGGCCAGTTTTTTTTTTACAAACACCTACATGGGCGATCACTCACTGGCCACTTTCTTAGAAACACTCACATTATAGGCCACCAGCACAACCGATTTAATTTAGCTAAACCAGGATGGTAACTACAATTAATACTGGAGAGGTTTGGGAATGGATAAACATACATAAAAAGATAAAATCACTACAGTTTAAATGGAAAAAATGTTAGAATTTAAGTGACCATTTTGATGAAATGAATGAATTATGAATTTTTAGCCAACAAGGTTACTACATTTTGAGCTAAAATATTGATTATTTTTAACAGAGTACTTACTACATTAATGTTACGTATTTTATTTCTAATATTAGTGCTTTTTTTGTACAGTCAACTTATGTTTTTATTGATTTTCTAAGTCAAAATAAGTTAACACTAATTTTTCACACAATAGTATTTTTTCTGCAAATTTTAGTGCACAATTTATATTCATTTTACATAGAGGAGGAAAAAAAACATAAAATAAAAAATGTTCTGTACCATTTGGCGCAGGCCAAGCTTTATTTTTTGTTAAATGTTAAATTCAGCAAATACACAGTAATTGTGTATTAAAATGTGCAGAGGTGTCTTCTCTGTAGAGGATGTGTTAACTTATTTTCCATTAAAAAATCTAATATTTGAATATGACTGTATGCTTTGGACAATATATTTACTGGGTACAATCCTACACCTCTTATACACAAGACAAATACATCAATACTACCTGCTGGACGATGTGTTCCAGCAGTGAAAAGGTTCACTGTAGAGTCCGTGAGTGTATTAGAGCTCCTGTGGTGATAACCACCAATAAAACCATTCTCCCAAAGCGGCAATTTGCTACGTTTTTGAAAGCCCCAGGCAACTAGCCAAGCTGAACAATTATGAGCCCGTGCAACACTTATTATGCCTAATGTGTCCCACAATTAGACGATGGATCGCAATTATACTGATAGCAGTTCTTGAGTCTTTTCAGTTAATTGAATTAATCAAAGCACATGAAAAAGAATCAGTGATGGCCTGTTCTGTCCTATAAACTGGATCATATTCTTCTCTCAGGACATTAAATAAACAGATTCTTGTGAAATTAGAGCTACAATGTCTGTAATTTTCAAAAGACATTTGTAATTACCACTGAATATTTGGTAATTTTATATGACTGTAACAGATACATCACATTCTCATACTTATTGGCCGTTTTATTAGGCATATCTATTATACACACTGGCAAGAAAAAGTATGTGAACCCTTTGTAATTACCTAGTTTTCTGCATTAATTGGTCATAAGCTTTGATCTGTTCTTCATGTAAATTGCAAATATAGACAAACACAATGTGCTAAATCTAATAACACACAGACATTCATAATTGTTAATGTCTTCATGGTGCACACCACTCACAGTGCTGGTGTAAAAAGTAAGTGAACCCCTGGATTTAATAACTGGTCAGCACTCCTTTGGCTGTAATAACCTCAGGCAAGTGCTTCTGGCAGGTGTGGATCAGAGCTTCACAACATGCAAGAGGAATACAGGACTCTTCTCTTTTACACACTTGCTTCATTTTCATTTGCTTCATGTCTGATGTGAACAGCTCTCTTGAGGTCATTTCACAGCATCTCTACTGGGTTAAGGTCTTGGCTCTGACTGGGTCATTCCATAAGGTGGATTAATTTTTTGAAGCCATTCTGTAGTAGATTTACTTCGATGTTTATGGTCATTGTCCCACTGTATCGCCTAGTTTCAGGTGCCAGTGGACATCCACCTTGATACAGTATGATCCTGTAGGGTACCTTGATAAACTTCTCTCAATGATGGCAGTCACCAGGCCAAGAAGCAACAAAACAGCCCCAAATCATGATGCTCCCTCCACTGCTTAACTGTTGGTATGATAACCTTCAATATGTTTCATCTGCTGAAATAAACAAAGCAGTATGGCTACCATCCCACCATCCTGGGCACATCCGTTCCCCACAAGGTATGAAATACATTACTGGCTACACAAGACAAAAAACTGGAGACCACCCTTTATTTGTTAACTTTCCAGTCAAATTGGCAATTAAACACAAGATATTCATTTTCAGGATATATTTCTGAGAAGACTAGATATAAGATTATTTACTTGCATAATGAAAGCAAGAGGTTCCTAAACTGAAGTATTAAAAATAGAAAATGGGATTCCTAACAACTGTGCAAGACCTAGTAGACCACCATCATTGTCACCATCAGATAAACAGTTTTTAAAGCTGAAAGGCTGGAAGCTGAAAAATCTATAGAGGTTTCTTTCTAACTCTCATGCTGCATAAAGACAGCTCAACACTATGGGTGTTCTGAGAACAGTAGACTGACCACCCCTGATCTCAGCATCATTAAATTTCATTTAATCATTAAATATTAAGGTTTCCAAGAACAAAGGAAGCTATAATAAAGGCAACGTGTGGACAGAAAAAAATGTAGTAGTTGAGGCTTCTGTGTGATATCATGTAAAATATATCATCGCTGTCCAAAGAAAACACATATCTCCAAAATGGTAACCTTACAAGAAAGGGCAAAACTTTTTGCTCTTAACTTTTAAAGTATGTTTCAATAAAGAGATTTTATTCCATGCAATTTTGGAGCATTTCTATTGGTCCATTCATTATGAATTTAGCACATGATGTAAAGGGCATTGTAATATCCTATCACTCTCTGTCTCTTTTGTTGTTGTGTTAGCCCCTCCCTTGTCCTGCCCTTACTTCAGCCTTCACCTGTTCCTTGTTATCTAGCCCCACCTTTGCATTAGTCTCAGATGATTCTTGTGTTTATGTGTTAGTTTATATACCCCTGTGTTTCTTTTGTTCCCTAGCCAGTATTATAGTGTGTTCCTGGTTGTGATCTTTTTTTTAAGTTAAGTGATACTTTTGGGGAAATTCCACAAATACAAATGGGGAAATTCCACCTCCGTATTTAACCCATCCATGAAGTGAAACAGCACATACACACTAGTGAATACACACAGCCCTATCCACAGCGCCTGGGGAGCAGTTGGGGGTTAGGTGTCTTGCTCAAGGACTCCTCAGTCATGGACTGTCGGCACAGGGGATCGAACCGGCAACCTTCCGGTCACAGGGCCAGTTCCCTAACCTCCAGCCCACGACTGCCCCTTTGCTCAAATCTAGCATCTCATTACTTTCTTAATCAGTTTATGTTCTTAGTAGTTCCTTTTGCTATCATGTGCTGGTGTGTTCTCAATGGATGCCAGTACTGTTTATCTACCTGCCTGTCATTTGGATTATACGTGTAAGGACTTGAATAAAGGACACTCACACTTGTACCCTGTCTTCTTGTCTGTCTCGTCAGCCCATTCGTTACAGGCATCTACTGAGCTCAAATTACGCATAAAACTAAAAATCATAAGTTTTTTATTATTATTATTATTTTTACTTAATGTATTTGACTGAAAATTCCTAAATGAAGGGTGGTCTGTGACTTTTGCACATAAACACACACATGCTATTACCTGAGAATGAAGGTGTTATGAGGTGTGTGGCCAGGCCCACGCTCCAGGTCCTTCTCTGAATACAGGCTGGCACTGACTGATAGCCCAGATCCTTCCAGAAGCACAGTCACACTCCTTGGCAACAGCTCACTGGCTTCAGCAGTGAATGACAAGGAAAGGCGCTGTCCGTAACTCAGCAGCTGGTTTCCTATAAACTTTTCTATTAGACAAGACAAAATAGAGAACAGTATTCTTCATTAGATCCTATTAGGATTCAGTTTGGAGGAGACAATCTTCTGAGACAGGCATGCAATTTGGCAAATATTAATAGTGTAATATCTGTGGAAGCAGCAGCTGGTCCACAGTATCTCATCTTTAAAAACTATTGGGCCAGACTTTGTATCAGTTTAGCTAGCAAGACTATTCATTCCTGTATTCAAAAGCAAGACTATTAAATCAGGTTTTTCACACATAATGTCAGGAACTTGACCTATGCCCGCCGACAAAGATGTTAATAATAGCTACTGTTGTGAAGTTTGATACACAGAGAATGAGTAAAGTTTTTGTGAAATTACCTAACTTTAGAGAGATTCATTTAAATACTTATTTAGTATGTGAATGGAATGCAACAGCAGTAGGATAGGTCAGGTCATAGAATGGTGGTATATTCGTCCATCCATTTTCTAAGCTGCCTCTCCTGTAGGGTCGTGGTGGGGGGTGGGGGTGGGGGGGGGGGGGGCGGTGCAGGAGCCTATCCCAGCGGTCATCGGGCGGAAGGCAGGATACACCCTGGACAGGTTGCCAGTCCATTGCAGGGCAGACAGACACTCACACACTCAGGGGCAATGTAGCATGTCCAGTTGGCCTGACTGCATGTCTTTGGACTGTGGGAGGAAACCAGAGAACCCGGAGGACACCCAAGCAGACACAGGGAGAACATGCACACTCCACACAGAGAGGACCCTGGTCGCCCGGACGGGAAATTGAACCCAGGCCCTCCTTGCTGTGAGGCGAAAGCACTACTCACGCCACCATGCTGCCAGAATGGTGGTATATTTGTTGCATTTTCAAACTTAACTGGTTTTGATTAGCTTTGACAATACAGTCAAGCTTGTTGGGGTCATGTAATACAAAAGGCTGCTTTTCCACTGTCAGGCCAAATGGTTCTTTGGGCCGTTCCATGCTGGTACGGACTTATCAGCCCGTTTATGGTTTCTGTTTCCATTTGTTGTACCACTAAATCAGAACCAGGAAATACCCAAGAAAAATATGGAAACGAGTAGCTAACTGCTAACAGGCTAATTCAGGCACAAAACACATTTCATTTAATACGGTCACTCCAACTCCAGTCAGTGTGCGCTCATCTTTTTTATCATATAAATGGGTGGACTGTGTTGTACTGTGGTAACACATGCATTGGGATAACTAGTTACATTAGCTTTAGCGTTGCCTGGCAGGGTACAGCTCAAAGCACTATAGAACAATTCTATTTTTATCTTTCTGTCATTTCAACATTGTTCATTTGGATATGCGCTCTCAAATACTGGTCTTTATCCTGGTGTTTTTAATTATTGTTTTGCTAGAACCAAGCCCAGACTGCAGTGGGAGGCACTGTGCATTCACGTTAGCTTAGCCTACCAGCTACAGCTTAAAGCACTACAGAACAGGATTGATTTGACTTTCGCCTTTCTAACACTCCGTCATCAATCAGTTGACTTTTCTCTCGCTATTGCAACTTTTAATCATCTATACTTGTGATAGTAGAGCAAAGGCCTGTTGAATTGAACCTGCACTGGGGTGTTTGGATCTCTTTAGATATGCTAAGCTAACTAGGAAAGAGGAGTCGGCTAGCATTAGCTTAGTTAGTTAGGAGGCTCCAGCTCCACAGGTTTAATTTAAAGACTTTGGTTCCTCAGAGCTGAGACCTTCATCATCTAAACTGTAAAGCTTTTGTTATTCAGAATCAAACCTGTTCTGTGGTGAGCAGAGCTGGCAGCTTTCCAGCTAAGCTAATGCCAAACAGTTACTATCTCCTGGTTATCAGCATTGTTTAATATTTAGAAATTGGTGTTAGACTGAAGCTTTGACATTTATCGAATGGTGGGTTTTAAATCGTGCACTGCTTTCATTTATTTGCCATCCGTGTGAGCAAACTGAATATATTTGGTTGCTTTCAAGTTTGAACTAATGCAGCAGGATGGGGTGACACTGTTTCCGACATAAACATAAAACCAACCAGCTAATAGCTACGTCATCCCACTGAACAGTTCCGTGGCTCCGAGTACGGATAGCTAACCAATCATTCCGTGACGAATTGTGTCCGTGTGGAAACACCACTGGAACAGTTAAAGCTTTCTCAACCTGCCAACAGTTAATACAAAAGAAAACATTTATAGAGGGAGCTCAGATAAGAGGGGTAGCTGAGTCAATCTAACTTTTGCTGGTGATGAATTATAGTAATCAGTCACTGACAATCTAGAGTTTTTCAAACCCTATGGGCCAGATGAATATACAAGGTCAGACGCACTTCTAATGTACCTTGACTTAAATATGCACCCAAAATAGAATGTTCAGTTTAATAGGAATGCATCTCATCTTGCAACCTTGCATAGCCCCGCATGGTAACCGCTGAGTTAGTTTTTAAAAGGCAGGCTGAAATATTGGAGCTCAAGACAGAACAGAAAATGAAAGTCTAGTGGCGAAGACATTCTGCATTTACTCTGGCTAAGAAAACAGTGTTTGTGAAATGATAATGCAGACTGAGCATGTGTATTGCGGCTGCATAACAGCATTTTTATATGTATATCTGGTCCTAAGAGTTTAAACAGTGTTATTCTAGTGGTAAACATTATTTTAGCATGAGTTTGAGGCTCATGCCTGTATCTAGCCGCTGTATCTGCTGCCTTTGTTAAAGGGAGACTCTCAACAGCACGTATTATTTAAATTTGCACCTGATTTTTTAAGAAGGCTGACCAAAACTGGTCACAAGCTGTTCAAACTTTGGTAGACCAGAATATGTAATCAGCCGCATGTGTAATGCCTCCAGCCACTTCTTTCATGATCCTTCCACATTTGGTGCATTTTGTCATTTCAGCCTGCTGTCCCATCTCCATCTTCTTCAAGCTTTGATCAATCATTCCTGTGGGTTTGTAGTGGATTGCTGAAAATGACTGCGCTGTGTCAACGCTCGTGTTGAAAGCTGCAGCCATGCTTTTACATATTGCCTTTTTTAAATGTGTTACTTCTGGTAAATAATGAACTTGTAGTGTCTCCCTGTCGTAAATACTGACAGCATGCTTGACAGAACATCACATCCTACTCCAGCCACACAAATTCTTTCTTCAAGCTGTTTTTTAATAACCCTGCCACTGATGTAGGCTACGAAAAAATGCTTGTTCTAGAAAGTAAGCTTGTTCTGCTTATGTTGGGTTTTACTCGTTAATAAAGCAGCAAAGGAGTGTGCTTTAGTTTCACTTCCTTTTATTATTTCCATTTCAGGAATGCAACACAGATTTTAATAAAACTAAAACCAGAACAAATGTAATAATTTAAGGCCTACTGTGACTAGATGCTCTGAAGCAGCCATGAACTCCATCTCCCAGAATCCTATGGGGGATCACGTGACTGATGACTCTCCACAGCACTCCGATCATTGCTCATATTCACCTACTAACCTCATTCACCTGTTTCTTGTCATATGACTTAGCATTAGTATAAAACCCAGGCTTTTAGCTTAGGTTACTTGCAAAGGTGTTGTGTCTATTTGAGAGAACTGTTGAGCGGCTTTGTCTGACTGCCCTTTGTCTTTTTCAGGCTTGCCTTTGGACTCTTTTACTTTGCTTTTTGTCTTTTGCCCTTTGGGTCTGGTTGCCTGGTTTTGTTATGTTTATCTTTCTTTGTTTTCTGGCTTTTCTGGATTTGACCCTTGTCTGTTCATCAACACTGAGTTTTGCCAAACCCCTTTGAAAAAGCCTAATTTTTCATTTTTTATCGCAAGTGTCTGACTGAGTCAGTTTCGTTCCAACTAGGTTGTTGCTTCGACACAAACCAGCTTGCCTCTTCCGCACACTGATCAGATCTGCACTGTGTGTGGGATCTGAATTTAGTGCAGTGTTGATAATTGTGCCTCCGTCTAGCCACTGCTGCCATTGTTAAAGGAAATCTCTCAACAACACACCTTTGGAGACCTTGATACAAATTTACAATTGGTTTTAAAAGGCAAATGAAAATTGCTGCCACAAGTTAGTCAGCTTTAGTAGAGTGGAATATGTAACTAACTGCGCGTTTAATATCACCACTGACCTTTTGTGTGGTCCTCCCACATTTTGCATGGTCTTCCCTCAAATGCATGAGTATGAAGAGGAGGAGCACATTTTGCATTTTACCATGTACACTGCCTACAAACTGCGTGTTTGGGAGGCATCTGTTTATGCAGAAGGCATACGATTTGCACCTGAAATGGATACAGAAGGCTTAGTAGATTGGGCCCTGTATGTCTGAAACCTTGACACCTACTCCTCTAATGTTCCTTCTGAAATCAAGGGTATTAAGATGGAGTTTATGGCCTCTTTGGTGCAATAACAGCCTGTACTTGTTTGAGAAGGTTTTACACAGGAGGATATGACTACCTTTAGCCACAAGAGCATTAGTGAAGTCAGGTACTCATGTTGGATAATTATTTCTGGATCACAAATGCCACTTAAACTCATCTCAAGGGTACTGAAGGGAGTTTCACAATCAGAGAATGCAGATCCACTGTTCCACTGCACAACCCTGGAGTGCTAGAAGACTATGCTGCTCTTTTGGCACAAACCAGCTTGCCCTTGCCATGCACTGAACAGTTTTCTGCTGTATGTAGGATCTAAGTTTAGGGCATATTTAAATTTAATTACATTGATGACTCAAAACAGTTTGAATTTGAATATCACAAAATATGGAATAATATAATAAATTTCACAAAATATCACAAAAAAATTGGAATACCACACAAAAGCCAAACACTAGGAAAGCAAACTTTAGGGAGCTTGCCACTCAAAATTCTTAGACACCTAACCTAGAGTTTGGCTCTAGATTTCTCCTGGACATGACAAGCCATGTCATGGATTTATTAGTGTTCTGGTGACAATTTTGGCACCCAAGTTGGGCCGGGTGGGCTGTCATCCTGTATTATTGTAGGGTAAACACTGCTTTGCAAATTTGGAACAAAATCTTTTGCAGTTAGTTCTGTGTCAAACCAAAGAGGCTATGGATCTCATAGGATGGAAAGTAGGTGCTTTATTGTTAATGGTAGATATTTGTGAATGTGTGGAAAGTCAACTGGTGTAAAGAAAATTGAAAAATAAATAAATGAATAAAACATCTCTGGCTCATATTTAGTGACCAAAATGTGAAATGCTGTGAGCCAGGACACCGAACAGTGGATGATATTGACCCCTGTAAGGAATAATCACTTTGGCCCAAAGTGAAGTGATTGACAGTTGCTCTGCCCATTCCCCAGGTCTCTGGACTAAGTGGGGCTAAGTGCCTAGCATTGGGGCGTGACAGGCATTTCTGCAATGTAAACGAATTCCTGCTAATTACTCAAGCATAACTTTGACTGTTGAGCTGCGGTGACCCTGATTAAAGGTAATCCACAATGAGATGAAACAGTTCGGTGTGTGTGTGTGTGTTAGGAAAAAAACAGCAAGAGAGGGATAGACAGAGACTCTACGAATATGACATGCTGATGTTTAAATCCCACGATTCACTGAGCAGGGAAGCATATTGACTACATCCTTTGCTTTGCAGAGAAATAGGAAGGTTGGAGATGGGCTGTGCATGTGCTTGTGTGTCTGTGTGTAAGAGGATGGCTATAATCGGCTCTCATCTCCTCCTGCCTCATTAAAGAGTATTAACAAGACTTCAAAGAGCCCCCACAGCATGATCTCTCTCTTACACACTCACACTCCATACAGCGGAGCAGTGATTTCCATCCACAGTGTGCTCTCTGTACTCACTGCATCTGAGACATGATTTTATAGCCTATCTCGTATTTATTTCATGATAATTTCTTGTGTAAATCCAGGCTGTAATAAGGATAGTTCAGACTTTAACTATTAAGCAGTTTTGTGAGATTGAAGCTTTTCATTAGTTCTAATGCACTGCCTTTATAGTGCTAATAAAAGCAGACTAATGGCTGCAGTTGAAAGCTTAGTTGTGTGTCTTATTGTCTTTTTTTTTGCTCCTCATGCTAGTCAGCACTCTGACTGCTCATTAGCAGTAGCTGGTCCTACTTTTCTGGCTTCCCAGTCTGTCCTGGGTTCTATTTTTATTTATGATGACAACCTTTAAAGGGTCCATATCCTAGATTTTATTTATATGGATCAATCTGGAAAACTCTGGACTTTGGACGACTTGGGCTTTAGACTGAAATCCTTTTATTTTAAACAACCTTATGTCTTAATTATGTTTAGTTTATAAAAACAAGTGATTTAGCATTCTATTTTGTTACTACCAAAACTTTCATCAGAGACCATTTCAGTAGTGACAATTTTAGCAGAACTCAAAAAATGTGTGCCAGTCCATAAATAGCAAACACAGCTTTGAAGAGTTGCACACACATAAAATTATGAAATGTTTCATTAAAACACAAAAAAAAATTACTTACTTAATTGCAGATCATTTTGTTTCAGTGGTGACTATTTCTATTGTTACACACTGATTTACAGATATTGGGACACATTTACTTCAAATCAATGGGATCTAACTGCTCGCCATGTGGCCATGAGGGACAGGGATGCAGTCTCACTTCCTGCTGTAAAAGGCAGGCGTGAGGCTAAAATACGGCTTCGCCTATGGACTAAAACTATTTATGTTTCAACTGTAAACCTGGAAGAGCATTTGTTGAATTAAGTTTTCTTTTTCTTAAGAATATTTAACTCAGGAAAAATCTAAAGCTTTCAACTTCACTTTAAAAGCACTTAAAAAAAAAAAAAGAAATGTCATGTCCCAGTAGAAAGCACCCTATTAATTATGATTTTGTATATACTTATGATCTCAATTAATGCCTTGAGCTTAAAGACATCATAACAAAATTCTTCTAAAGATCTATTATTTATTATTGTTTTTCCTTTTCAGTTTTCACTTTTTTAAAAATCCAAAAATAAAAAAAAAGCTCTGATGTTGTACCAGTTCAGTAGAATGATCCATATACCATACTTTGTAGTCAGAGACCACTTTTCACTTATTAAATTTTCCGTTAAAATGATAATTTCATAATTTCAGATTTTTCCAGATTTACGGTATGTGCACAAAGTTCTCCCTCCACTTCCTTTGCCAATGCCTATCTGCTTGAGGGGCAAAGTCAGAGACTCTGTTATGCGGTATTTCTTTTGCTTTTGTGTTTGATATTGTACAGAAAGGGGAACCCAGTCACCACTTCTTTTAACATTACTTCCATGGCATTCAGACCTAACTATAGCATGCAGGCACATCCTCTGTGTTATGCGCAGAAAATGGAAAGTTGCTTTTGCCTGATTGGTCAGCGCTGCCTGACTGCCACATGCAATTTGCATAAAGTTGAAGCCAAGTAAACTTTTCTCACAGTACTGCTCGCTACTCACTGTTGAAAATGAATGGCGGTAACATTTTGGATGACAAATTCACATAACAGATAGACAAGTACCATTCAGTTTTTTTAAGAAACCTTCGAGGATTTTTTCCTCACTTTCAAAGTTCAGTGGACTCCAGGTCAGTCCATTGTTCTGTCCATTATTCTGACAACATCAGCAGATTTTTATTTGATTTGTGAATTTTCTTCTTTTTGGTATTTTAGCACTTTAAAGCACTTTACTTCCTTTCCTCAGTAAGGGCTTCTCGACAGCTACAGATCATTTCAGACTCATGGTGTCGAGCTGTCTTCTCACGAGTGGAGCTTGATTTTCTCCTCTGTCAAAGATGACCGCTCTACTGTTTAACTGATGCCGATAATTTTGGTGGTCTGTCTGGTTAGGCTAGGTTGTAATTTTTAGATTGAAATTGCAATTTGAAAGAGTGCAATTTTCAAGTCATAAGAGCTGTAATTTTAATAATGTCTTATATTATTCAATGTGGTCTTAAGTTTTAAGTTAGAGAAATTATGGTAACATAGCTCATGACCTGGGTGCACTACATTCAGCCTTAATAAATGGAAACGAGCTACAAATCAGATCATCGTATGCCCTTCAGATCAGATCATCACATGCCCCTGAGAGTTTCTCATTTATCTTTTTTTGCCTTGCCGCTAAATCCCCAAATGTGTTTGCTGTAACCTGTCTGAGACAAAACTCCACAGAACGTCCTCATCCCAGATAACCCGCTGGCTTGTTAAACACCTAGAGCGGGTGTGTTTTTCCACCCCATGCCCCAGCACGCCAACTGCGGAGGTGAGGCAATGACTCATCAGAGACAAAAACGGAGGGAAAGCGGAGTATACCTGCAGGGCTCCCATTGTTGTCAGGTCTGACACCCTGACGTAGTCTCTCAGAAAGTGACATGCACAAAACTCCAGCGCCTATAGAGACGTGGAGAACTTTGGCTTGAAAGACAAATGCCTGCCAAGAGAGATTTTCATGTAATGCCAGAGAGAAACTACTCAATTCTGAATTTACACAGTTTACACCTTAACCCAGATGTTCTTGCTCAACCAAGACATGTTTGTTGTCTGATGTTTGCATGTTTACTTTCGCACTGGAGCTATGAAGCTGATGTAAACGAAGCGTATATCTCACCTATTAGTATTGAGTAAACAAATTGCTAATTGCTTAGATCAATATATACTGGCCATAAACCATAGTGAGTTGTTAAGCAATCTCAACTAGCTGTGTTTACGTGGTTTCTGATGCTGTATGATATATTGACTCTGTTTACACCTCCATCAACATGCATGATCTGTGATTGGATTTCGCTTGAGTGCATGAAAAGCCAGGTGTAAACAAATCCAGGATGCACAATGATCGGACTGTGATCAGATAACTCAAACCACATGCAGAGGCGGTCAGAGACGCATGTGAATCACGTTTAACACAAGTGTAAATGTAATATGTTTTTGTTGTCCATATACAACTACATGAGTCAGAAATGCATCTGCCAAGTGTTGACAAGCTGGTGAGAGAATAAACAATGAAACCAAGAGCCTTTGTTACTCTCATCCACTGAAAGCCAAGCTTTTTTTATATGCGCCTCTATTTTTTAGCCTCTATTGGCTGCAGAGACCACCTCTATTCTTGTGTAGAGTCCACCCCTACTTGGTTATGAATTCTCCAGTTTGCTCCAGTTTTGAAGTGGCCGAGCCACGTTAGAACACCCCCCACACTAATTTCAGCCAGAAGAGCCTGACTTTATGTAAGATCTAACTGTAAATGAAGAAATTGAGAAAAATAGCTGGTAACACTTTATTTATTCGTGTAGATAACGAATAAAATCCTAACAGAGCATCAGTAGCATATCAGTGAAGTAACAGTAGTGCAGCATCTGAATACACTCAATGTATTGAAGATGCTCTATTGATACATTACTTACATTAAGTAGATGTATTATTGATATTTTACATGAGTTGACTTTATATGGTTATTCCACTAAGCAAAACCTAACCTAATCCTAAACCTAACCTCAACCCAAAACCTAATCATAAATCCTCACTCTGGCCCTAATTCTAACCCTAACTTTAAGCTCAACCAAAAACCTAATCCTCATTCTGAACTTCTATTCTAAGTATTCTAAATTAAGTATTCTAAACTTAACCCTAACCCTCACCCTGGCCCTAATCCTAACCTAACTTTATCCAAAACCTAATCCAGGTAAAGTCCAGTTACAGAGTCGTATCAGCAGCATGTCTATGACAGCTTGTTGAGGATGGTGGGATGGTTTGTATTAGACCTGTTTCATGTTCTGTGATCCCTCAGGTTAACATCTATGGATATGAATTTGGACCCTCTAAATAAAGTGAAAAACAGCTGAATAGCTGAATTCAACAGACTATAAACGCATTTTATGTATGCAGTTCAATAAAGGTTTCTGAATAATCTACTGACTGTACTGACTGCAGCTACATCATCGATATGTTGTTGATATTACTGAGAGGCTGAGAGGCTGTTGAGTGTTTGATTCATCTACAAAGGACCACTCAAAATAAAGCGTCACCAAAAAGTTTGTGCCAGTTTTAGCGTCAACAAGCACTGTTGTCTTTTCCAAAAAATACAATATACATAAATGTTGAAGTTACTTTAGCATTTCTTCTCAAAATCTGTATTGAAAATGTACCATGTCATGATGCAAAATATATGTCCTATCATGTAATTTGCTTATTGATCCACTCCTACAGCCTCCTGGAGGAGAGGTGTGCAGAAAGAAAGATATACAGAGAGAGAGGGGGAGGTGGAGGAGGAGAAATTCTAAAGCAGGATGGTGGAAAAAGCATGACTGAAAGGTAAGAGAGAGTCAGACAGCGCAAGAGAGGCCCTAGACTTGTAGTACTGTTTGTCAACTTCCCAATCTTCAAGATCAAATGTACTGACACGGAGGTGATGACCCTGTCGCTCCAATTGACTGTCACCAAGGCGACAAAGCCTGGTGACATTTGCTGAACTGTGGTCGAGCTTAGCGATCAATCTGGGCCTTAACTCAATTAAATTAACTCTACCTCAACAGTTAACGCAGCTGTACACAAACAAAGGTACAGAGCTGAGGGACAGACATTGTCTGGGTGGATTCTGTGCATGTCTCAATGCTTCATGAATGTTGCAGTACTGTGCAGTGATTTTTCTGCGATGTCTTCAATAACATATCGTACATAAAACCTCTGCCAAAAACCTCTAGCCAAGGTGCTTTGCGTACCTAAATGACCCATGAATACGCCATTTTTAACAGATGTGACTAATTTTTCAATCAGACAGGCCAACTATGAACTGGATATCAGTTTACTCTTAGAGGACTAATGAACATATTGAAATGTTTAGGGATCAAAGCAATTATGGAGGCCAGTATTCCAGCCAAAAGGTGTGTTTATCCAGAATACTATAAGAGGAAAAAAGAATTTCAATGGATATTTAATGTTCCAGACATATCACCAATTCCCTGCATGTGGCTCCAGTACTGCATGCTGCGGACTTGTTTTTTAAAGAGTGATAAATTTCATACAATATGAACCAAGAACCCTTTTTCATAAAATAAGTGTATGTGTATGAGTAAATCTAGTCTAATGCAAGTTCTTCGTAACCTCTGGACAGTGATTTTGTCGTGCTGTTCTTGTTCAAGCCAACTGACCTGATCTGAACAGGGTACGGGTGGAGTATGAAGTTCAGTATCAAATATGCCTTGCAATCGACTGCATCTGAGGAAAGTGATAAATCATTTTAATTAGATTTTGCCAAACTATTCCTTTAACGGCTATGTTATTAAAGGAACGAAAGAGCTGATCCTGCACAGTAATGTATATATGTAAGCAATGAATGCAGGAAGTTTTTGTCTGATCTTGATTTTTGTATTTATGCCAGCACTTACAGTACCTCTGGTCATGATGCCCCTACTGTCTATAAAATCTATTCTTGGCTTGTCATTGGCCATCAAGATTTATGGCCAGAGATTACATAGAAATGGTGCAGTGAGAAAACAAATATCTGACTGCATATCTAGAGTTCTCCTCCTTTCAACCCTCTCTTCTCCTTCTCTACTTCCCTGCCCCTGGCTCGCTCCTTCCCTCCATCTGTGGAGCTGACTTTGTGTCGGATTGACCAGCTTCAGTTTGTGTGCATGATGTGTGAATGTGTCCAGTGATTTTTTTTCTTTTTTTTGCTACTCAAAGCTGTGATAAATGTTCCACTCTGTTTTCTCACCATGGAGGAGATAGACCTCTAGGGACACACACACACACACACACACACACACACACACACACACACACACACACACAGATTGGATGAGTAGAACTCTTGGCTTTGGTGTCTCTCTGTCTGTTGCCCCACTATTGACATGGCAGCCTCACTGTTGTCAAAAGCCCAAGGCAGCATCCAAGCAGAAAGGCTTTTCAAGTGAGGAAACATCTGCTGCTCCATTCTGAACACACACACACACACACACACACACACACACACACACACACACACACACACACATACACACACACACACATACAAATCCTATTACATCTGATACTTCATGCCACCACTATTGAAGCCTAATAAACATATTGCTGGGCATTGCTAACTCTAAAATGAGGCACAGTTCTAGAAGTTGTATTTTCTGTTTCTCACAATCCAGGAAATCTCAAACACATTCAGCGATGTTGAAATGGGTCTGGACTCTGGGGTGGTCAGTCCATTACTCTGAGAACACCAGCAGCTTCTTTGTTTGATTTGCAAATGTTCCCTATTATGTTTTCTTAGTAACAGCGTCTTGACAGCTACACGTCCTTTCAGACTCACAGTGTTGAGATGTGGGGTTTTAAACACTAATGGATGTTTTCATATAACATAGTGACAGTTGTGCTGATCTACCAAGTCTTGCATGGCTGTTTGGAGTCATTTTCTCTACATCTTGTAATATATTTTTGGAAAAACCTGTTGTTGTTTTTTTTTTTTTTACTTTTCTCTTTTTTTATTGTACTTTAACTGTGAATTCAGTAAACAAAGGGTGGTCTCTGACTTTGCCCACCCAGTACTGCATGTAAGTACTTGTACCAGTGCAACACACACTAAAATACCACCACCACCACCACCACCATCAGTGTCACTGCAGTGCTGAGAATGATCTACCATTCAAATAACCCCTGCTCTGTGGTGGTCCTGACCATTGAAGAACAGGGTGAAATAGCGCTAACGAGGTTTGCAGAGGCACTACAGTAATTGTAGAACTACAAAATGCAACTATATGGTAATTGGAGTTGATAAAACAGAAAACTAGTGTAGAAACAATTAGGTGGTCCTAATAAAGTGCTTGGTGATATACCACATTGTGCAAAACCTAATATTAAAATGCAAATGCTGTTCAATTGGCAATTATTTGCTTAGAAAAACACCAATATTAGGAAAAATACAAATAACATTTAGAACATTGGGCTGTGGTCCTGTTGATGTCAATGTGCTTATTTAACCAATTCATGGAAGCTCCCATGGAAGCTCATTATTACTTGTGATTATAACCCAAAACCTGGACTGGCTAATACATACTTGATTAAGCTGAATCAGATGTGCTGGTGATGGAATTTAACAAATCCTTGGAAAGGCTGAGCATGTCACAGAGACATCAGGAATCAACCTTTGGCCTTCAAACTAGTTCACAAGAGGTGTCCCCCATTTCCCCCATTTCTCAGTGCAGTGAAAGCCAGCGCAGGTGTGTTAGCTGATGCAACAGAACTGGCACGTTCAGCTGTCCAATGATGCTGAGTGAGTGGCAGTTCAAAAAGATGCGGTGCCACTTCACAGAGCTCAGAGAAAGCCTGTGGTAGTCTTTGCTCTCCTAGCGCTGATGGTATTGTGTGATTGGGGGAGTCCTAACTAGTGGGTGGAATTGGAATCAACCCCCCCAAAAAAGGCACAAAACACAAAGTTCTTGTTACTTTTTGCTGTTGTGATGGTGATTTACATTTATTCTAAAGATATATTGCGTTACAAGCATAAACGCATTGATTGCCCAGAGAAATGGTTTAAAACAATGTGCTTAGGTGAATTTGCATAGAGGTGTTCAACCACATGTACACACAGCTTGTATATTCTCCATAGAAAAGCATTGCAAACAGAATGGAGCAACCGCTCATGAGCTCATGCCCAAAACCGAGCATCAGCTAGACTGGTGTAAAGCCCCACAGTACTAGACTGTGGCATGCCTTACAGTGGAGTTTGTGATCCAGAACTGATCATCCAACATCAGTACAAGATCTCACTTATGCTCCTGTGGCTGAATGCAATCAAATCCTCACAGCCACATTCTAATATCTGGTGTAAAACCGTCCCAGACGAGTAGAGCGGCGGCACGGTGGCGTGGTGGGTAGCGCTGTCGCTTCACAGCAAGGAGGGCCTGGGTTCGATTCCCCAGCCGGGTGACCGGGGTCCTCTCTGTGTGGAGTTTGCATGTTCTCCCCGTGCCTGCGTGGGTTTCCTCCGGGTTCTCCGGTTTCCTCCCACAGTCCAAAAGACATGCAGTCAGGTCAGTTGTGTAAAATGATCAAATTGTAAGTCGCTCTGGATAAGAGCGTCAGCCAAATGCTAATGTAATGTAGAGGCTGTCACTGCAGTAAAGTGGGGCAAACTCCCTACTAATACCTTGGATGAGCAGATGTCTACAAACGTTTGTGCATGTTAGCTCTATTTTCCTGGTTTTTATGCCAATTTTCCCCTGAAAACTGTATGTAAACGAGTACACACCCACATACACACACACATATACAAAGTTTTCAATAAGCGAGGCAGCTTCCGTCCCGGGAACTCGACCAAAATAGGTGACAAATAGATTAGTGAATATCAGAGGGAAATGTATTTGCCTGTTTCACTGGCTGCCATCCCTCGCTCTCTTTCTCTGTCTCTCTATTTCTCTCTATCCCTCTCTCTTGCCTCGTATTATCTTGCCCTGAAGAAACCACAGCTACGTGGGGAGGATTACCGACGGCAATAAAAAACGGCACGCAAATTAGAACATAGTGTAAAAAAAAAAAAGGAAATAAGAAAAGGGATAAAAGTCCTTTGCTGTCAGGGCTGCTGTGGTCTAATCTTTAAAGCAAGCCAACATAGGCGAGGAGACATGAGCGTCGGGAGAAAAAAGGAGCAAGGGGAGGAGAGAAAATGAGATCGTTAAAAGCGGCGAGGGAGCAATAGATCTCCTCGTTTTTTTTAACACAGCCGGCTGGAACAACACAAACAAGCCCTGCGTCATGACGATAAGCAAAAAAAGGCACAAAGTGCTGTAAAGCGGTGCAAAGAGCCCACTGCTGTAGCTCTTACGGCGGGTGGGGGGGGGGACAAACGCTGAGTATGAAATCACATACTTCTGCTCTAATAGCAAGCTAAAATAGTGCTCTAGAAAGATTATACTACAGTGTGTCCAAAACCTAAATGCACACGGAGGTCGGACTACATTCAGTCCCAATTAGAAATGCATAAACACTGGATTCCAGCAGGACCTGATGGGACACTGGTCATAATAGGTTTGGCTGTCATTGTTGCTAATGCGATTTAGCGGCTGTTATTACGAGGAATGTGGAGTTTTATTTGGTCTTTAGTCGTTTGTGGCTGGGTTCAGCTCGAATTTTTGTGAGACGAGTCTAGTTTCGATTCTAACCTTGGTGCTTTGGGCCGGGTTGGACGCAATGGGCCTCATTCACCAACCACTCTTAAAAAGAGATTTCTGTGTAGATGTGTGTAGATGACTCTGACCTTCACGACTGTTTCCTTATTTGGGATTTGTTCGTAGGTAAGAACAGAATCGTCACACACTCAAGATCACAAAGGTGCCAACAGTTCTGTGGTTTAAGAATCTGCCAAAGCCTTTTTTAGGACCTATTTATATAGGAGAACATATTTAGAAGAAAAAAAAACATTCAGAACATGTTGCTGAAGGAGGCCCAGTGTTATATTAGGCTATATTAGGGTCTGGATCAAAATAACAAGTCCAATTAACTGGACATAAATTCCTGTAGTATGTGAGCTTTTAGAAAATGTCGGATTTTCCTAAAAACCTACACGATTATTGTACTGTGTAGGAGTCGGACTATAGTTGTAACACTAATCTGATCATGCTTAACAGTCATGGCTAACATTTTAGACATTGGGGTGGCTTAAAGGGGAATTTCTGGCCTAACCTACAGTTTCATATGTTATTTGTCATTTTATGCAGTATTCTGTACAGCAGTATAATGTGAGAGAATTCATGATTTTATATCATTTTCAAGATTTCAGCCATCAACGTTCTCTTACTACAATTTCTAGCATGCAGTAATGCACAAATACATCATACAGCCATTGGGAATCCCTGTGATATCAAGCAATCCTGACTGCTAACCTAGGCAGTGATCTATAGGCTATTAAATACAACCAAGCTACCATTACTATATCTCTTTACTCGGTTGCCAAACAAATTGTAAGGAAAACAGCAATTTTGTCTTTATTCAGCACAAAAAGGATGCCAGGGATAAGTTTTTACCCTTTCAGACAACAGAGAAAACAAGCCAGATTGAGGTATCTAGATAGCCAGTTACTTTATGGTTGTAGTTTTCATTTTGGTCAGAATGTCTATTTAATTGCACATGGACTGACAGGTTGGCTTTACTTTTACTTTCCTTTTAAGAACTTCCTTGTCCAGATTTAGCAGCACAACAGATGCATAATGAAACTGTGACCATTCAAGTGATCCCTCGGTGCAGAATGCATTCCTGATGAGGATGTGGTAGGCACTTTTTTGGGAGTAAAGAAAGCCTATAGTAGTTTGTTTAAAAAGTCCTACACATACTGGAATGCTGTGCTGAGCAGGAGAATGTACTTCCTTTGCAAAAGTGTTCAGAATATAGTTCATAATAAGACAGTATTCATCAAATACTTATGAAAAGAGCTAGGAGGCCACATTAAATGTGCAAACACTGGACAAGATTCAATCCTATAATTGAAAATCAGAAGTGTGTGAACATTGGACACCATTCAATCCCATAATCCTACAAAATAATACGCCACAATGGAGCAGAGAGGTGGGGTTTCTGGAGTGGCTGGCCAGCCTTGACCAACAGAATATTATATTATGGTGATTATACTTTGTTTATTTTGTAAACCTTTTTAATGTTCAAAAAGATCATGGGGCAAGTAGATGTACCATTGCAGTCATTCTGAAAAAGTGCTTTAATATTGGAATATTATTATAGATAAATGTTATGTAATGGAACAAAAAAAAACAGGAGTTTAACTGTGCAATAATTTATTTACAATATAAAATAATTAACTGATGTAATTATTTCTGTTGATGAAGTAAGTACACCTCTGAAACAACTTTCTGTAGGTGTTTCCTTAACTGTACACTCCTTTCTGACATTGGAGAGAAAAATTTTTGCCCACTCCTCTATGCAAAATTCTTTTAACTGTGAAATTTGGGGAATTTGTTGATTAAACGGCCTATTTCTAATCCCTATTTCAATGGGATTCAGATCTAGGCTTTGACTAGACCATTCCCTAACTTTCCTTTCTTTTATCTGTCTGAGTCATTCCTCAGTGGAATTACTTGTATGCTTGGGATCATTATCTTGTTGGAAGGTCCATGTCTTCAGCTTGAACTTTTTTACAGATGGTCTCACACTCTCCTTAACCACACTGTGGTATGAAAGAGGATTCATAGTCAGTTCTGTGATTGCAAGTCAGCCAGACCCTGAGGCAACAAAGCAGCCCCAAACCATAACATTTCCACCACCATGCTTTACAGCTGACATGACGTCCCTGTGACTAAATGCTGTCTTTGATTTTTGCCAAACATGACTATTGGTCCCCGCGACCCTGACGGAGGAGCGGCTTGGAAAATGGATGGATGGGTGGATGACTATTGGTCTTGTGATCAAACGATGCCATTTTTGACCCGTCTATTGTTCCAGAAGTTCTGGTCCCCTGCCTAGATATTCATAGGAAACTTTGATCATGCCATGATGCTCTTTTTAGACAGCAAAGACTTCCTCCTGGTGCACCTCTGGTCAAATTTACATTCTCTTTTTAATGGTAGATGCAGGCATTTACCTCAACAGTGGAAGGAGCTAGGGGCAGATCCTGTGGTGAAATTTGGGGGTTTTTAGAGACTTCTTTCAGGATTTTATGGTCTACTTTCAGAATAAATTAGTTGGGGCAGCCTGGCCTGGACACGTTGGTGTCAAATTCCTTAGCTGTGCATCATTTTTTGGACAGTGAAATGGTTGATTTCCAATATCAACAAAGAAACCAGGTTTTAATAAGACAGAACAGGTTTAAATGAGACAGGGTCCGTCAAGATATTTTCTAACAGTGTTGCTATCATTAGCACCTAATTGACTGTACCTGAGTTCAATCTGATATATCTGATGTAGTGATATATGTAGGAGTGTGTTTACTTTTTCCACATAAGGACATTTAATTTCTGTATTTCAGTTTTATAAAAAGATGTCAAAAATGTTCGTTTTAAGCGGAACTTGTTAAATTATGTCACCTTTATCTATCAACATCTGGTTAAGTGAAGACTGCATCTCTGTATGTCTATTCAAACCAGTGCAACACACACTAGCATGCCACCACCACATCAGTGTTACTACAATGGTGAGAATTATCCACCACCCACAAAATGGGAACTTGGCAAGTGAAATTATCTTATGTCTAATCATTATATGTAATGTTTCTCATTTTGAGATTGCTGCAAGCTTATTTTCAAGATTATTTCATGTATTTGTTGCCATTTTTTTGTTTTACTTTATGTAATTTTGTTAAGTCAAATGATCCCACAAATGATCCCACATTGGACATTCATTTTGCTGGCTTCAAGCACATTTCTTAAAACAAGCAAAAATATCTGCCAATATAAAAATATATTAGATTGGCTTACACAAATTACCTACAACAAGTAAAATTGTATAGAACAGAGTTAAATAATCTTAAAATAAGGTTTCAACAAAATGCGAGATATTAGATATGTTAACTAGATTTAAGATAATTTCACTTGCCAAGTTACCATTTTTTTTGCAGTGCAAATAATACCTGTGGTGGTCCTGGCCATTAAAAAAACAGGGTAAAAGGGGCTAGCAAAGTATGCAGAGAAACAGATGGACTACGGTCTGTAATTGTAGAACTACAACGTGCACCTACTTGGTAAGTAGAGCTGATAAAATGATCAATGAGTGTGGATACAAGAAGGTGTACCCATTGAAGTGGCTACAAATACAAATAAACAGTGCAAGATCATTTGCTAATATCTTCACATTGAGCATGAGTGTGTAGAATTTAGTACTCTGTGTAGTACTGTTATAGTACTATAACTCAATTACAGTACAGGGAAATTCACTTAAAAATGAATATGACCCCAATTGGCCCTGAATATTCTGTTGTAACTCACAGTAGGATGAAGCAAAATATGCTACATATCTTGATATATGTGTGTCAATTGCATTACGTGCGATGCTGGAAGTGATCTCTGATCTCTGTTTTCTGCCGGACACATGAAGGGGTACAAGGGGTATGCACCTGGACATTGCAAACAGAGGTTAAACGTTGCGTCCGGGCATCCTGTCTTGTTGGAAGCTCCATAAACTGAGGGACACATTGCATGTTGTTTCGTTCAGATTGCTTCAAACTAGCGACAGTTATTACAGAATATTCAGGGCCTCTTTCGAGTGAATCTCCCTGTACTTATTGGATAGTGGCCATGCTACATTTGGTCAAAACTGGAACAGTGAATACTGAGTGAATACTATTCAGTCCCTTAATTCCTGTGATATGGATGGGTGTGCCTTCGATGGAATTTGGTTGACCTTGTTAACAAAAGACATGAGATTATAATTCATTATATTTTAAATGCATTAAAATATAGACAAGTTCATATGATGTTGTATATGAAAATATTGAAGTTGATCATGAACAAGAGTTTAGAGGTTAATGGCAACTGACTCTACTGCTGTAGTGTGTCCTCTTGAGTACACTTCAACCAGGAGAACAGTGTGTTCTGCCACTGCAAACTAGTGTGTAATTGCAGTCAGTTTAGCAGATGACTGGAGTTGAGTGTGTACACACACGCTGACCATGAGCAAAGAAATTCATCTTTATCTTCTGGCATTAAAGTTGCATATTAAAGCAGAAGCGAAAAGCCTTGTGTTGACATTCATATTAGGGGGCTTATAGCACGGAGGAGTGTCACTGCTGTGGTGTGTGAGAGTGTGAGTGTGTGAGTGTGTGTGTAGACTAGCCTTTGATCATATTTTGGACTGGAAGTCATAAAGACATGCTGTAACAGGATTGCTCATACTGTGATCAGCCTGAGATGCTTTGGCTAAGTGTCTCTCAGTAACGCTAAATTATGCTATTAATGGAACTCTGTCAGACTGGCAAAGTTTCTCGTCCTCCATAAGCCTTGTGTCCGCCACACACAGAGGACAGGGACTCCAAACTAGCCCCCTAGACTGATATCCACATTTTGTGTTAGCTTCAGATTGGGTTCTAGAACTAGTTTGTGACAAAAATGATGACCAAAATCTTTCTGGAATTCATTTTCAGCTATGCATGTTTAAAGGCCTAGAGTTTCTTTTATAAAGGGTCTCTAAACTTTGCCTAAGCCAGTGGAGAAAAGTTAGCCTAACCAATAGAAGTTGAAATACTATTGAGTTTTGTCATAATTATTACCAGTATACCACAAATAAGTGCAGTGGTGTACAAACAATGCAGAACATTCTAATGTTAGCAAATTTAGCTCAGTGTCAACAGTCATGGACGTTTGTCTTGGTTCAAATGGAAATGAAAACGCAGCAGACCTTTAATCACCTGCTGCTGTCTAATCTGTTACATTTTAAGCAGTCTAATTTTGTTTTCGAGGCAGCAGGCATAAAGAAATGGCCAGCCATTTGGAGTTAGTCTTAGCCTAACATGGACACCAGACTGATTGCTGCATGAGAGTTTCAAATGACTTGTGAAATTCTATGAAGCTTAAGTGGGCTTCTGATTTGAATTTCCATTTAGCCTTAAATGGTGCAGCAGTTACATTCAGGTGCCTATGCATGTGGCAGAATGTGTGCTGCTTCATTATGATGGAGCAGAAAATTCAAACAAAAAGCTGCTGAATGAAACACCAACTTCAGCCATGTAGACATTGACATTGCCGGGCCCACAGGGCCAGTGTTACAATGCAATATTGAAATAAGTTTGTCTATACATTGTTCAGTTTTCATTTTCCTGTTTTGCACAGTTTTCTTTGGTCATTAAAAAGAACCAGACCCGGGCCTAGATATTCATTAGGAAAACTCAATCATGCCATGATGTACTTTTTAAACAGCAAAGACTGTTTAAAGTCTTTCTGGTGCAGCATCCATGCTGGACAGGCTTGTGCAGTCTCTAATGTTAGATACAGGCAATTTGACCTCAACACTGGACTACAGACAGATCCTGTGATGAAATGATAGGATAGAGACTTCTTTTAGGATTTTATGGTCTGCTTTCAGGTTAAATTAGTTGGGGCAGCCTGGCCTGGACAAGTTGGTCTCAGATTCCCTAGCTGTACAGTCATTAAAAATGCTTCTTATTAAAATGTGAACATCCCAGGATAATAAGCCACTGCTAATCTAAGAATCTGGAACTAGTCCATCTGAAGTGTCCAATTGCAAACGTCTGAGGAAACAGGCCATAAATTGCAAAGTACCTGGTATACTGCTCAGCTATGAGCACATACACACCTTTCCTCCCTCCCAGTCCTTATAGCATCTCTCTGCTGTCGGAACAAAACCTTGTATCTCCAAAATGGCAGCAAAAAACACGCTTTACTTTTAATGTAAATCAATGGAGGAATTTTCTCCAAGTCAGTTGGACTGTTTCTTTTGGTCCATTCATCACGAAATTCACACACAATGTAAAGGCCAATGGTCATCTTCAAGCTATGCCAAACACTGAAAAACGGGGTTTTGCAGCAATCTTCTACATCTGGCATTGTCATTCTTCATGCTTGTTGCCAGGTAACATTCACATCACCGTGTATGTATAGAGGTTGCTCCCTGTTTTCGTTCCTCTCTGTTTTTGCCTACATCGATTCTCTTCTTTGTCTGCTCATGTTACTTGAAAATGTTCCTGCTCTCCTTTAACAACATGTATTTGAATGAACAGTTAGCAATGTCAAGGCGTTATCGAGACATTACATTCACATTTTCTGGTGTTCAGCTTTAGAATAACAGGACGCAGTTGGAAATTACTTACCGATGACACAATTTCAAAGGTGCTACACACTCACCCCCTGTGACTGTGGTAAATTTAAAAGTAGCCCTAAAAACTAGGGCATTTTCAAAGCAGCCTAATTTTGTGGGAAAAGTGCAATGTTGTACATAGTCTTGGAACTATCACTAGAGAGTCTGCTGTTTTCCTCATTGTGCCAAGAATTGTCTGCTTTGAGAGGAAGGGGCTGCTGACTGACAGGAAAAATGACTACACTGAAAAAAATGACCTTAAAACTTCAACATAAAGTTGAACTTTTTGTCAACGTAAAGTTAACCTGTTTTATTTTTATAGCGATTTAGCAGGACAATACTGATTAATTAATGCAGCCCCTGTCCATCATGATAATAATTGTAATAATACATGGTAATATTGCATGTTGTGATGACACAACTGTAAAAGACAGACCTCTATGAAGAAAGTAATTAAGTAGTAATTTACATTTTGTGTATTTGCTTAAAGTATAAAAGTATATTTCTTAAAACAAACAAAATGATCTGTCAATACAGTGAAATTATTTCACCTAATAAAATTACCCAAGCAAAAAATGTCTAAAAATAAACATTCTTAAAATATACTGACATCAATCTTAAAAGGAGGAGTATTAGATATACTGACTAGATTTAAGATCATTTCACTTGCCAACATTATTTATTGCTGTTTAGATGACTGTGTTAATTATTTTAAAATGTACATTCATGGGGCCCCAATCTTGCCTTTTGCCTAAGGCCCCAGAATCACTAAACGTGCCTCTGCACAGCAGGCAGAGCAAGCAACTGCTTGAAAAAGCTTGTGTTCTAATTCAAGATTAATGCTATGTCTTTAATAACTCTGCTTGGCTGTTGCCAGATTTGCCCTCCACTTTTGGCATTACGGTTGTGGATGACGGACACTATTTTCAAATCAGACATATAGCAAGTCTTCTGCTTTAAATCCAGTTTGAACTAATTGGCTAAGCCTTTTAGCAAGCTGGATTTGTTCTGGGAGCAGACAGCCCAATCATAGGCCCTGCTGTGCTTGATAATGTGATCTTCATAAAAGTTCAAATAACAGTCTGGTGAAAAATCAAACAAACACAATTTTCTATTTCCAGTAGTTACACTGTATTAATCAGCAAAAACTAGTAGTGGCAGATCTTATAGGCTGAATTTATATATATATATATATATATATATATATATATATATACTCATGCATTACTGATCTCCCTTGAAGTGTTCCCCATAGACTTGCATTGATTTTTTTGTGAAAATTTGTTTTTCTTCAAGATATGCGTCCAAATCAATCAATCAATTATCTGTTATTTTCAATTTCTGTCCTTACAGTAATGCTACATTCTCTAGCATCTCTAGGGGAATTAGTATATAACATTAGCACCAAGCTAACTGAGGTATATGTTTACTTTTCCACATTGGAAACTGATCATTGATTTACTAGATCATTGGCTCATTATGCACACATATGTAGGCCGTTTAAATGTGCATAGAAAGCATTGAAATGTACATGAGCAGTCTGCAACAGTTGCATCCAAAAACAGCTACACACAAAAACTACACAAAAAAGCCATATCATTTTATATCATTTTTATTTTATAATAAGATTAGACTGAAGGCAAGGCTTGAGGTTTCAGCTCATATCCTACCTGCTTGAGAGACAGCTGGGCCTGTTTATATCCGCAATTTAATGGTAAATAAAAGTGCCTAGTTTGGCTAACTATCTGCTTTCTTTGCTAGTTAGCTTAGCTTCATGGCTGATAGGAAATGATACACTGCTCTGTCTCACACAAAAGTCTACAGTGACACAGAATCAGGTGTAGAATCAAGCAAAGCTTTCATTTCTCTCAGTCAAGTGTGAGATATTAGCAAAACCTGCTGGTCACCAGCCAATTTAGCATACCTTAAGTTTCGGATGCTGGCAGTCTGGTCAGGAGCAATGGAAGTTAATATGCTAGTCACCAGCAAAACCAGCATATTTCATTTTGGAAGCCGGGATGTTGGTCAATCAGTTTGACCATGATGGACCTGTGTATAATAATCAGCACCAGACCAGCATAAACCAGCATAGACCAGCTTAGCTGCTTTTTCAGCAAGGAAAACATCTGCTCTGTGGCCGCTAGCACACATGCTAATACTGCTAGCTTCTTTTGCCGTATGTTAAATTCTAAAAATAGCAATCGAAATATCAACATACCATATTTTTATGTTTATATTCTGGTTCTTCTATTGGTCATGAAATATTGCTTGATATATTCATCAGGTAAAAGATTCATTAAACTGTGTGTTAGCTGTGCCTGCTTTTAAACACAGGAAACTGGAAAAATGTCAATGAAGCCCGTTACATGTTTTGGTGCATTTGACTGCTTCAAACATAAGATTTGACTGTTATTGACAATGTTTTATCTGTTATGCTTGAATGTATAGTAAATTGTGCCATTAATTGAGCTGCTTCCATGTTTAGTTTAGTTTTCCACCTGGAATTATGGCCGACCATTATGTTTAGAAATATGATTCGGTCTGTATGTATCTATGGTTATGATAATTGTTGATGTATTGTAAACCTACCTGGTGCTTTGTAGTAGCCAGCATCTTCCTCATTGTAGGGTAGCAGGTACACTTCACCTTCTTTCCAGAGCAAGGAGGATTGCTCATGTTCTGCGAACTCACCTACCCAGCCATCAGGGTCTTAGACACATAAACACAAAGGTTGGATGGGAAGCTGACTGTACATTGGGTCATTATGCATGCTTGCTTAGGTAATTGTTTATAATGGTTTCGTACTGCTGAATGCACTTAGTTGAGTCCATACACTACACAAAAAGGCATTTAAAAAAGTTATTTATAATGAATTAAGGTTAAGATTAGACTTAAAGCAGGGCTTGGGGGAGTTCAGTTAGGTCAGAAGCTTCTATCAGTTAGCTTGAATATGTACTTCATTACCTGACTATTTTATTTATGACATTGTTATGTAAAGGCTTATAGTGCTGTGCAACACTCAGAGACCACCTTTCTCATTTATTTAAAGTCCAGTCAAAACAGCCATTAAGCAGAACAAGAGATAAGAGGAGATATTTCAGAGCAGAGTAGATAGAAGATAATCCATTTGCACAAGGAAGGGCAATGTCAGAGTAAAGGCATTGTGGAAAACAGCATTTCCCAAAACTTGAATAAAAATATCTTAAATGATACAAAGATAACAATATCAGATCACTCAGTTACCCTCAAGAAAGTCTGAGGTGATGTTGAGGGCCACATGGTGACTGGAGGATGAGCATGCGAGGGAATGACCAAAGCAGAAGCACGTTTGACAGCCGTCTGGATTGTCCGGTTGAAGATTGAATGACCCAGGCTTGCACCTAAGCACTCACACACACCATATGCGTTCCGTAAGCACACTATAAAGCATCTTAGTAATATGTGTCATTTTTTTTGACATATGTTAAAACTTTCATCGATACAAATGCAGCTTAAGGTTCTTCAGTGTTTGCAGATAAGAAAATAAAATAGCATTAAAAACAGTGTATGACAACAAAGATCATGTCATTAAAATAACTGTGTTAAAAAAGGTGAAAAAGAAAATAGAAATGGTGCTAAAATAAGGAAAAATCTAAATTAAACTAATAAACTAACAAAACTAGTTGCATATTTCATGTGTCGATCATTCTACCAAATGGGTTCAAAGTCAGAGTTAAAAACACATTTTATACTTGAACTGACTTGGACTTTAGTTTAAAACTCTTTTGCTTTGAGTGTTGCTACACTTAAATAATGTTTATTTTATTAATATAAATGATTAAACATTCCATATTGTCCCTACCAAAACAATCACAGCACTACTTTCAGTAGTGACACGTTTAGCACATTTTGAGCAAAACTCCAAAATGCTAGCCAGTACACAACTAGCAAACACAATTTTGAACAGTTGCTCACACATAAATTCACAATCGTTTTCATTAAAACACACAACAAAACTTAATTGCTTAATTGTTTACTTAACAATTATGTTTTTTTGGTAGTGGCAATTCTTAAATGTTACACATTTGATTTAGATTTTCAGACTTTGGGACATATTTATCTCAAAACAATGGGATGTAACTGCTCACCATGTGGCCATGAGGGACAGGGATGCAGTCACACTTCCTGCTATACAATGCAGAGGTGTGGCTAAAATAAGGCTCCACCTATGTACTAAACTCTTTGTGTTTCGGGAGTGACATGAAATAGCATTTTTTGAATAAAGCTCATGGATTCTTGTTACAATGCAGGCTCATAAAGGGAACTATAACTTTCTACACTGCTGTAGTTATTTTGCTGCTTGTTGAGTTCCATAGTTGAGATCCATAGTTCTCATACAGGCACTGTTCCACAGAGATACAATCCCAGATTCTATTATAGCAACATATAGCATGACCAGCTGAGCTTTGGCCTGCACTACTATGGATGGTTTAACGGCCAAACATTTAAACAAATGCATTCACTGTGTTAAATAAATTAGTGATGCTAATAATTTATATACATATATAAAAAGGACAATATAAGAAAAAAGTGCTGATAAACAAAATGCTACCTAAATAATATGTGTAGATATAATGTATATTGCTTAACTGAAGTCACCTGTCACAGGAGTATCCTTCCACATTAGGCTTACAGTGGCAGATTCCATCTTCAGCAGAGCACACACCTACGCTGCCCCTTTCATCACACTCACACAACCTGCAAGTACATATTTCAGCAAACACACACGCACACACACACACACACACACACACACACACACACACACACACACACACACACACACACACACACACACACACAAGCCAAGTGAAAAACATCAGCAAGATGCCCTTACACATTATACACATCCTGTCAAGACCTGACAGCAGAGGAATGAAGAAAACATTCACACAGCAGGTACTTACACACACCAGGACTCAGAACCTGAAAAAAAATTGATTTGATCTGAGTAGAACCAATATTTTAACTCTTCTGGTCTTGGTTTCTAATCCCAGCATAACTTTTATAAATCAGTTAATATAAAATAAAAAGATGTTTTCAACCTGTGAGCTGCGACCCTCAGTGGGCTTTGTGGCCAAAATATATGGACACCTACCTTCTTTTTCATAACTCAGTACAGTTGCAAACTGCCTTTGGCTACAAGAAGAACTGTGTTCAAATCGGGAGCTTCATGAAATGGGTCTCAATGGCTGAGCACCTGCACACAAGCCTAAGATTACTGTGCGCAATGCCAAGTGTTGGCTGGAGTGATGTAAAGCATACTGTCACTGGACTCTAACAGTGGAAATGTGTTCCTTGGATTGATGAATCATACTTCACCCAACTCCAATGCCCTTGGAGTGGCATGTCCAGCAATTTGTATATATATTATTTTATTAAGAGACCATTGCAAGACTTTCATGTTCTTTTTGACAAAGTACACTTTGTTTTAAACTCACATGAGAGTGAGTTTAAGATCACTCTCTTCTGAGTAGTTTCTTTGCAGACTTCTGCAGGTTTTTTGTCCATTTTTCTTATTTCTGAGTTTGTGATACTATCAGTGAACAAAAGTTCACCCACATCATTCCAAGAAAAGTAGCCATACACTTTGACATTTCTACCTCTGTGCTTTAAAGTGCTCTTAGTGGAGCCTGGCAAGAACTCTTCTCTAGGCTTCTCCACACAAAGAGTCTACTTTCAGTTTGATGCTAAAAGTGTTCTACATAATATCAAAATTTCTTTCTATAACATGTAATGGTGTCTGTATGTAATACCTAATATATATTAATGGTTTCTATACTTAATATATAATATATATTGGTTTCAAAATATAATTTTGTTAGTCATTTTAGGAAGTAACCTAAAGAACATCATTAGAGCTTACCAGTAGTTAAATATTTTATGTGTCTAAGTACATTTTGGGGCCACTGTATAGAGAAGGTCATCATCATCATCATCATCATTAACTGCTTAGTCCAGATAGGGTCGTGGTAGCAGTTGGGAAAGCAGAGAATCCCAGATGACCCTGTGCCCCGCAACTTCCTCCAGCTCATTCCCAGGGACCCCAAGCCGCTCTCAGGCCAACTTGGAGTCCTAGGACGACCCCGGGGTCTTACCCCGATAGGCCGTGCCTCGTACACCCCCACCGGGAGGTGTCCAGGGGGCATCCAAATCAGATGCCCGAACCACCTCAGCTGACTCCTCTCAATGCAATGTATTTCTGATAAAATGGCCAATAAGTGTACATAACCTTACAAACTAAGAATTTGGCAACAAAAAAATAACTGTACACTCTTTATCCTTCTGATTACCAGTGTGACCCAAGTATCAGTGTTTATACAAAGATGCTATTAGACATAATTCAATTATCACTTGATTCATCTTTTTCTCTGTCTTTCTGTTTCTTTACCACCCTCTCTCACTTTTCTCTCACACACCCTCACCAGACTGCCTGCCTCTCTCTCTCTCTCTCTCTCTCTCTCTCTCTCTCTCTCTCTCTCTCTCTCTCTCTCTCCTCCTACTCCTCAATTTTGGCTTCTTCTGTTTCGCTCCACTGAACCAACTAATTCACACCACAACACACTGACTCACACGGGCCACAGGAGAGAGAGTGAGTGTGTTTGTTTTTGATTTGTTCGATGTATTTTATTTAGCCTTAATCCCATATTTTCTTCCGCATTGTGCTGTTCTCTGTAACACTTTTGAGTGTAGGTCACACAAGTGCACAAACACAAAATTATATAGGATTCAAAACTACATGAGTGCATACGGTACTGTGCAAAGGTCAGAGACCACCCTTCAACACAGCCATTAAGAACAAATTATTCATTTTGCAGGAGATATTTCTGAAATAAGATGCTATACATTCGCAATGAAAGGGAAAGTTAAAGAAAAGGAGAGGAAAAAACCAAGGCTTTCCAAACCGAGTTCAAAAAATGATTAGAAACGAGAGCAATGGGTCTCCAAGACCTGGTAGACCACCAAAACACCATCAGATAACCAGTAGGTAAAGCTATCAACTTTGAGAGAGAGGAGAAAATCAAACTCCACTCTTGATTCAGATCTGAAAAAATCCACAGGTGTTTCTATCCATACTTCCACTGTGAGAAGACGCCTCAACACTATGAGTCTGAAAGGATGTGCAGCTGTTGAGAAGCTGATACTAAGACAAAGATAATAGACAAAAAAGAAGAATATTTGCAATTTGCAATAGAGCTAATTGACTATATATTGAAAAATATCCCTGAAGGTTTCTTTGAAAAACACGTCTCCTGAAAAGAATGAAAGCTGTAGTAATAGAAAGAGTGGACGCACTAAATACTGAAACATTTGTTATATTTAGTTGTTTCATTTAATGTTAAATATGTTTCTTACTTTTTTCCTGCAGCTGAAAAATGAGTGCCTTGAACTGAAGTCATTTTGACTGGAAATGCAACAACGGAATGGGTGGTCTCTGACTTTTGCACAATACTGTCGGTTGTCTGGCAACCTGCTTATGTTACAGAAAGTACAGAAAACAATGGAGAAGAAACTTTTGCATTGAGTTGTTGGGAATGGACAGTACTTGCTAAAGAAAAGATGACACACATTTCCAAATGGCTATAAATGTTTTTTAACCTCGCATATTTTCTGCCATCCAACCCTCAAACTACTCAATTTGATTCCGCACTAGATTTGGTTCTGGTCTCCTTCTGCCTCCTGACTCTACCAGATAGCAATCAGTGTTTGCTTGATGCATCTTCACAGAAGGGTCTATCTTAAATTCTGTTTGTACACTTTGGTTTTGATTTTGAACATCTGTTTCTTTAAAAAATATGTTTTAGACCAAACACTTATCTCAGAACTGTTGTCAAATGGTGTTTCAGCCATTATGCATGGACTTTCTGTGGTGTAACATTTAGAGACATTAATCTTTTCAGACGTTCCTATCACCACCACTTTGAACAATTCTGGCTTACTAGGTTTCTCTACAATGGTATATTTCATATCAAACCACTCTGCATAACTTTTGTTTACATCTTAACCATTCAATTATGTAGAAATGTTGAAATATTGATGGGCTTGTTTGGTGTCACTAGATGCCCACCTAAACACCATTAAAGAAACACTGTGCAGATGTCCTGCCTCTACACCTGCTGCATTGTTATAAAGTCTAATGAGCCTTAGTGAAACTTTCATGCAACTTTAGGTGTTTGAAACAGGCATGAAACTAAATTGCTTTTGAGGTGCGCAATGTAAGGCATTCTGCAACTTATCTGAAACTCAGCCGCAACAATTTCACGAAACAGTAAATGAAACAAAAGCGCTGATAGGATGTCATGTGATCACACCAAACTATGTACTTTCACCCAATCATCCATCCATCCATCCATTTTCTAAGCCGCTTCTCCGTCAGGGTCACGGGGGGGTGCTGGAGCCTATCCCAGCAGTCTGTGAGGCGACAGTGCTACATAGAACTATATAGTATATCAAAAATACAAGCTGCCAATTTGGTTAACTAGGGGCAAGAAATATTGTTTTTGAAATGCCTCATGTAACAGTAAACTGCACAGAAATGATGTTGCAAACACCTCACAACATGCAACTAGTTGAAATGTTTCACCACATAAAGCCAGCCTTAATAATACAACCACTTGCTTGTTTCAGCCTAACAAGACTAGACACACCAAGGACTTTTCATCAAGTTTAAATCACATCAAAATATCTCCTCTTTGACTTACAAAAACAAATGTGGTAATGAAAGATTCAAATCCACACTTTAGACAGAATTTCTTTGCTTGTTTCAATGAACAACATGTAAGAAATAATTAAAGACACAGCGTACTGCTTACCCACACAGAAGTCATTCATTTTAGCTCATGTATACTTAGTTATATTTGTATACTTTGTTAAAACTACATGAACTTGAAAAATAAATGTAATAAAAAACAACATACGTTTTTTGGCCATTCATAGTACAATTAAAACACTTCGCAAGCTCATAAAGGCACTGAAAATACAGAAAACACTTTCAGCAAAATGACTCCACCTTAACTGCATTTCTCAAATGCACTGCAATTAAAGAAAACACATGCAATGTCACTGCTGCAAAGTTAGTCACAACACAATGGAAGTGAGCCACAACACAACGCAAATGTTTTTGGAAGACTCAAATGGCTCAAAGGGGGCGGATGATCTATGACAGAAAATCACCGAGAGGAGTAATGAGACCTGGTTTCCTATCTGACATGATAGCTGTCAGCAAAGAGATGTTTCTGAGATACTGTGGTAGTTAATATGTTGTCACAAGTTAAATTTACACAGTTACATTCTACAGCTAATTGCCACTGTGGTACAGTGATAGCAGTAATCCGCTCAAAGTACCTTACTTTTACCTGTGGATGTTTGTGCTGCATAGAATTTAGAATGGCTCCTCCGTTGTGTTGTGACTGGCTCATCAGCATTTCTGAAGTTGCATGTGTTTTTCAGGATTAGCAGCACATTTATGAAATGTAGTGTCTGTCTCATCATTTTGATGAAATTGCTTTGCGAGTTTGCAGAGTGTCCGTTTGTAAAAATGATGGTGTCTTGGCCACCGTAAGTTCCATATATCGCAAAAATATATTTGATTAAACACACACACACACACACACACACACACACACACACACACACACACACACACACACACACACACACACAATTTTCTAAGCTGCTTATCCTCCTGGGTTGTGGTATTTGCTAAACACACTAAGAATATTTTTTGTTCACTATGGGAATAAATGGATTCATTCTTTATCATAAAACTATCAGAAAACAACGTGTCAGACATCAGGCAGTGTATTCATAACTACTTCGTGTAACATCCTTCTGTGAGGGAGCTTTCAGAGGCATTACACTCTTCAGACATCTGGTTCCTGTCACCACCACTGTGAGCAACTCTGGTTTCTCTAGAATGAAGGATTTGACATCAAACCACTCCGAAACCTCCGCATAATCTCAACCATTTAATTTGGCAGAACTTTTGAAAAATTAGTGGAGTTCCCGTTTAAATCATTAACAAACGTTTTTTCCTGTTTCTTTATATTTATCAATTTATCATATTTATCCCGGTCATAATTCACCTTTCACTTTTGCCTTTCACTTTCATACGTCTCTCTCTTTCTCTCTTTCTCATTAAGCCTACCTGCAGCCGCCTGGGCCGAGGGAGTGGAAGCCAGCTTTGCAGACATCACACTTTACCCCCATCACGCTCGGCCTGCACGCACAAACACCTTCCTCGTCACATTGCAGGCTCACAGATCCTGGACACAGAGTGATAATGAGATAGAGAAAGACAGAGCATTTATTTTCCAGTCTTCTGCTTCTTAATTAGCTCATGAATTGTTGCAGTTGCATCACTGGCACAGCAGAATGAATATTCACATATTCAGTGCCATTTCTGCTGCGTTTCATTCAGATAGCCTGCAGCATGTAAGCTGAGATTTCCTTAATTGCTTTTTGCGTCTAAAAAGGTGCAGTCTCGTAAGACGGAGCCTCAGCGGAACATTTCAAAAATGCAGGTTTAGTGTATCAGACTGCAATTATGAAAAAACACTTTCCAATTTGTAACATATTGATGGAACAGAGCAGGACTGCATGTGGCATGCTGTAGATTCGGGATGGATTGCCTGGGTCATCGTTGGATTTCCTGTTGTTCAGCCATTGCTGTCCGGTCATTGTTTGCGGCAGCAGAGGTTAACTTTTAGATGTTGAGAGTCATGGCTTGAGTTTTGGCTTGCTATATGCTAATTATATTGCTATATAATTAATTGCATAGTGAGTTAATTGCATTTAATTACATTTACAATATTGTGCAAAAGTTAATTATTTAAAACCATTTATCTTTGCAATAATTGCATTTCTGCTTGTAAAAACACCATATGTCATTAGAATTAGTGCAAATAAACACAAAAGACAGCAAAACATAAATAAAAAGTAACACAACTTCTTATGCTCAAAAAGAAGTTCATACTTTGAAGAACAAAATTTGGTTCTGGATTCCAGAGTCAGAGCTCAAGACACATTTCGGACTGTTAACTGAGTTGGATTTTATACTAAAATCTTTTTGCTTTGAATAGAAATATGTCTTAAATATGCTTTTAAAATAAATAATTGAACATCGTATTTTGTCACTAACATCATGACACTTGTTGATTTTCTAAGTGAAAATAAATAAATACAACTTATACAGAGAATATACTTCTGGGGCTGCAACAACTAATCCAGAATGGCAGGTTTAAGCTTGCCATATATGTCAGGAAAAGAGGGAAAAAAGAGAAAAATACAGACAGCAGAGGCTGCAGTACAGGAACGAGTATGACTGAAAAACACTTGTCATCTAGAAAGTTTCCTGTATGGTAAGTAAAACCAAACTCAGTGGGCAGCAAGACAATCGTGTCTGTGAGTGCCATATTTTCAGGTAAAAAAAAAAAAGTTTTTCTGCTATTTCTAATGCAATAATCTATACATGACCATGGAATATATACATTCAATGACATTAAGAAAAACAAATGGCAAATACATATCTAAAAATATATAATGAAAATGGTGGTCTCCAGGTGGTCATGTCACTGGTGTTACAGTGTAACAAAAACTCTCTTATTTTGAAATAAAAATCACACTGATGGCATCACTTCACATCCTTTTACCTATTTTCTGAGGATCTATGAAAAAAGTACATGGTAAGTTCAGAGTGTCTTTTCAGTTATCAGACATTTTCTCATTACGCTCATGGTTTCATATGAATTAGGTAATTGTTATCTATTGTTACATTGGTATATTCTTAGGTAATTGTGAAAAAATAAAAACAAATTGATTGAATTAGGGCCTGGGTTCGATTCCCTGGCCGGGTGACCGGGGTCCTCTCTGTGTGGAGTTTGCATGTTCTCCCCGTGTCTGCGTGGGTTTCCTCCGGGTTCTCCGGTTTCCTCCCACAGTCCACAGACATGCAGTCAGGCCGATTGGACATGCTAGATTGCCCTTGGGTGTGAGTGTGTGAGTGAGTGACTGTGTCTGTCTATCTGCCCTGCGATGGACTGGCAAACCTGTCCAGAGTGTATCCTGCTTCCCACCCGATGACCGCTGGGATAGGCTCCACCACCCCGCCGCGAGAAGCGGCTTAGAAAATGGATGGATGGATAGATTAAATTACATATTTTAGTGGATATTCCATAATTGACAACATGTGGTTTGATGCTTGGTAAAATGCATTTTTCATTAAAAATGTCACTGGTGTTACCTTTCTTATGTGTACCACCTATGAAGATTGGTAACACCGGTGACACCTATGGATAGCTAGAACAGTGGACGTTTCTGTAGAATGACCCTAAATCTTATCATGAAATAAATATTGCTCCCAAAACTCTTTGTCTCAGCTGCACAGCTAAACTATGTGGTTATCAGGGTTGCTTGCACACCAATAAACAGACTAGCTTGGATGGTTTTCGCTTTTTCGTCATAATGGAACTTTGCAATGTTCGGGACATGATGGGAGCCACAAACTGTTTGCAGAGGAGACGAAGTTTATGCTTCAAACTTAAAGGCTTATTTATAATATTTAATTATATATAATTAAATATATAATTAAGGCTGGATGGCTGCAAAGCTCGCAAATAAAAAGCCATTCAGATGAGTATGTGAGGGAATGAACAACAGTGGATTTGCTCTCTTCCACCAGCCTTTACTGCCCACTTTCATCCAGAGGTTTTGCGTCATCGGCAGTGGGACTGGCATCCAGCGTATGTGTTGCAGGGCATGGCGTCTTCCTCTCACCCTTCTTTAATAAGTACATGTGGATTCCATGTTCCTGAGTCTGCCATAAATTTAAAACAATAACACAAGCCAACTGAAAACTCAGGTGAACACATTACTGCTCATCTCTGACTGGACTCACATGATGCTCGTTATCATGGTAACGTCTACGCTAAGTGGTACTCCACACATCTGAGTACTTGTAGAGTGCATGTAAAGAGAGATTTTCATCAGACTCTTGAGCAGAGTGGGCATATAAACACCTTAGTCTTAATTTCTAATCGGAATGAATTCAATTGGTTTGGCCACAGGAATAGCCACTGTGATTCGCTTCAAACTCGATTTTCAGCATTTGAATGTGCACTGATAGAAATGGTAGAAAAAAAATTATGATAGCCATTGGATTATCTTGTATAGTGGTCCTTTTTTCATAAAAAGCATGAAAAAAACTTGGAACTTTTCTGTTCCACTATTTAAGGTGGAACAGGAAAATGTGAACAAGAAGCTGGAGAATATCTGACTTCAGCTTCATATCCCTGTAGAATTAGGGGTAGGCAGTAATAAATAATAATCACACCCCTCTCCTTGAAGGCATATGATTCCCTAAACTTAACTAAAGCCCAGCAGCAAGGTTGCTGAACATGAAGGTTGCAGGCCAGCAAGGTCGCCTATAGAGCACTGCTAGCAGCCTGTTAATGAAATAATACTCTTCTTTATTTGAGGGTTGTCCAATTTCATAGGGGAAGATTTCAACCACTACCTCTTGCAACTCAAAAACAAGGGGTAGGGGTAAAAATAAGAAATGGGATCGGGCCTTAGTGACTCTGGGGTCCTAGGCAAAAGAAAAGAAGTGATGACTGTAAAGTGATGCAGTAGCATACACTCTAAAATAATGTGTAAATAAAATGATCTTAAATGAAAGAATCTTAAAAGCTAGTCCATGTGTGTAATATATCACATTTCAAGTTTTTCTTCGACATATTTTTACTTGTTTTCCGTGATCCTATTACGTGAAATGATTTCATTATATTGGCAGATCATTTTGCTTGTTTTAAGAGAGATGCTGTATCTGTCATTATAGAAAGATAATTTGGTACAGAGTGATGTAGAAGTGATGAGTAATGATATTACTTTCTCTTATGTAATAAATGACATAATCCCTTTACATTGTGAGAGGAGTAATTAGTAACTTTTAATGAATGACAAAACCCTGGAGCTATCCCTACTACCATTAGCATTAGTATTATGTTTGGCCTGCTGAGCCTGTGCAGTGCCCTGTTCTGAGCTAGCTTTGGGAGTGTAGCAACAAACCTTTTGCTTTCCTCCCTGTTTTTGAGTTTCTCTGCTGTACTTAATTTGATTTTCTCTCCAAACACCCAGACAATCACACCGAGAAACCTCCCCAAAATGTAGATTAAAATGATTGATGACTACAGGGTTAGTATATGATCTATAATATCAAATTTCATCACTTGATGTTATTGACCACATAGATACCTCCTCATTAGAGGAGAAATCCAGAATACCAGCCTCATAAGATTTGTTCGTAATGTTCCTTTATTGTTTCTGCAACTTTCAATTGCAGTGGAGAAGAAGCCCAGGTATTTCTCAGAGGATGTCACAAAGGAGTCTACAACTAAATAACAAAAACACAGAATTTCTGATTCTTGTTGCTAAAATTCAGGAAAAGCCGCTTTATGAGAAGCTCAGTTCTGTAGCTTCATGTACCAAACCTGAAGTACAAAACCTGGGTGTGATCTTAGACTCTGAGCTCTGTTTTATCTCGCATGCAAATGCAATCATTAAAGTAGTTTTCAGTCATTTAAGTTAAGTTATACTTTTTTTTAATCCCACCTCTGCATTTAACCCATCCGTAAAGTGAAACACCACATACACACACACTTGGGGGTAGTGAGCACACTTGCCCAGAGCGGTGGGCAGCCCTATCCACTGCACCCGGGGAGCAATTGAGGGTTAGGTGTCTTGCTCAAGGACACTCAGTCATGGACTGTCGGCCCTGGGGATCGAACCGGCAACCTTCCGGTTACAGGGCCAGTTCCCTAACCTCCAGCCCACTGCTCCCTTTTGAGGAATATTGCTAACATCCAGCCTTTCGTATCAGAGCAATGCAGAGAAACTTTTTCATGCATAAGTTACAAGTAGAGTTGATTGCTATAACACTTGGTTTCTATTATACACAAACTGATCCTAACAAGAACAAAGTCTTAGTTTTCTTAGTTGTATCCTTCTTAGTTTTATCCTCGCCGTCATTTTCTTATATGATTTTTAAATCAAATCTCAGTTTCTTCCATTACTATATAGCTTTTTCACCTGTCTGTAAAGCAGTTTGAGCTGCCTCTGGTAAGAAAAGTGCCCTGTAAATGAAATAATAATAACAAAATAATAACACCTATTATTATTATTATTATTGTTATTATTAATTGGGAGGATATGAATGAAAAGTATATCAGTGAATCAAAGTCATAATGGACCAGCTTGCCCTTTCTCTCCATCGTCCACCAGATCTCTCTGCTCAGCACTGGCGGGCAATTTCACGCATCCGTCATCCACATAAGCTGGAAAGCTAGCTCGCTCAATCTCACTACCAATGAGCTGGGTGTGGTTTGAGTTGTGAGTCTTCCCACTTGAACTCTTTACACTTTATTCAATCGAACATCTTCCCTCTAAATCCTCATTATCAGCAGCTCAGTATAAAACTAGATATTATTATGTTGAGTGTCGTGCACTGAGAGAAGAGAAAGACAGCTGTAGTTTCCGCTGTGTGCTCTTGAGAGAAAGTTATGTTTGCTGTTTGTGATTAAGACCAGTCTACCGTCGCCTGATTGGCTAAATGCAGTGCACATTCATTTGCATAAACTTTTTCATTTGCATAAACATTCTGGCCCTGCGGATTTTGCGTGCACCACACAATGTGGCAGAGCTCTCCATTGAAATTATGAGGCGAAGTTGCAAGTGGACACGTACCGTTATGATGGATGAGAACTTGAAAATAGTCATTTGTTGTAGCCCTTCACACTTTTGCACATTTAAATGCCCAATCACTGTTTGTTTGCTGAATTTAATACACTGGGGCAAGAAATAAAATACCAAATATGGCTTATGCAAAAGTAATGGTGCATTTTATATGTGGGTTTTACCCATTATGTTAAACTCAGCAAACACTTAGAAACTATGTGCTAAAATTAGCATTAAAATGGCACATTTAAGTGACGATGCGTTAACTTATTTTCACTTAGGAACTAATGAAGCGTGTCATTTGACTGGGGTGTTCAAACTTTTACACATAATTTTAGGTGTGAATTAACAACTCAGTTACCATAAAAACCTCAAGAAAAGTTCTCAAACAAAAAAGTTACTTCTGGGGTGAATCTGGAAAAATATCTGTCTAAATGCTGTTAAAATATACAGATGTAGTTGCTATGGGAATAAAAGAACATGACTAAAAGTAGCTTCTACTTGAACCAGGTTGATTGCATAAAATGCCAATGTTCCATTTCACCCAGTGTTAGTTTGGTCCCCACTCTCTCCTCTGAGTGAAAACAGGCCAATGATTGTTTATGTCTCACCCATAGTGTTGCAGCTGCAGTTGTAACAGGGCAGCTGCGGCGATGGTCTGTAGAAGTTTTCTCTGCAGCGTTCGCAGTGTGGCCCCGCTGTGTTTTCCCTGCAGCCAATGCAGCGCCCCCCGCTGCCTGTGCTGCGGTACTGCTCTGCATCAAACTCACACTCATCCGCACGCCTGCTGCAGTTACACACTGACACAGGCAGAGAGACAGAGAGTGGGAGAGAGAGAGTCATAGTATGAAGTGAGGGAGCAGGGAAAGTGTGAGAAAGAATGCGAGAAATGAGGCAGAAAGCACAAAAAAACAGTGGAAAAATGAGAAAATGTATTAGTAATACATAAATAATTGCCTCGGAAAGTTTCAAGTCATTGAACAGCTCTTTCTCTGTATCACTGACACATTTACACAACAGTAAATTATTTAGGCTCTACCATCCAATCACAACCTTCAATGACTGCTCATTACGCATGAGCCACCTAGGGGGGGGCATTGAGGGAAATGACCCATTTTATTCCAAATCTGCCCGTCTATGTCTCTTTAGTCTGTAATAACTGTGCGATTATCACTCCCCGGTGGGCTGTACTGTCTCTGCTTGACATTGAAGGAAGGCTATTCTTCAGCACACTCTGCAAGGATTCCTCATCCCAGTGCACTGCTTATTAAACCATAACAATGATTCCTTTTGTATTTTAGTACACAGGCCACTCATACATTAATTAGAAGGCCCTCTAGAGACGTTTGAGAACTAGTAGGTTTTAGTGTTCTAGCAAGTGGGTAAGATTTGTCATAGAAGTATTCAAGCATATGGGTGCCTCATGCATTTGGTCAGTTGAAAACATTGAACAGAGTGGAATAAAATGTGAGAATGCATTGTGGGCAGAAATGTCTAGACCCTTCCAGCAAAAATGTAAAAAAAAAACAAAACTAAATATATACACCAACCATACACCTTGCGTTTACACAATTCGTCCATTTTATCAGCTTCTCTGTATAATTTGTTAGCCCCTTTTCACCCTGTTCTTCAAAGGCCAGGACCCCCACAAGACCACCATAGAACTGGGGTTATATGGATGGTGGCTCATTCTCAGCGCTGCAGTGATACTAGTGCTGTTAGTGTCTGTTGTGCTGGTATGAGTGGATCAGACACAGCAGTGCTGCTGGAGTTTTTAAACACTGTGTCCACTTAATGTCCACTCTATTAGACACTGCTATCTTGTTGGTCCACCTTGTAGCTGTAAAGTCAGAGACAATAGCTCATCTGTTGCTGCACAGTTTATTTTGGTCCTCTAGTCCTTCATCAGATGGTCACATGATGCTGTTGGCTAGATACTTTGGTTGGTTTCAATATGAATTAATGAGAGGTGTTAAAAAACTCCAGCAGCATTGCTGTGTCTGATCCACTCAGACCAGCACAACACACACTAACACACTACCACCACACCACTGTCACGGCAGTCCTGAGAATGATCCACCACACTAGTAATACCTGCTCTGTGGTGGTCCTGTGGGGGTCTTGACCACAGAAGAACAGGGTCAAAGTATGCAGAGAAACAGATGGACTACAGTCTGTAATTGCAAAACTACAAGGTGCACCTGTGTGGTACGTTAAGCTGATAAATTGGACAATGATTGGCCTCTACAAAATCCAAAATACTTTACCTGGCAACAAATATGTAGGAGACTATATGTAGTTTGAAAGTTTGAAGCGTCAGAGAATTTATTACGGTCTGTAACTGTTCTGTGGCTTTACAACTGGAAGGGTGTCCAAACCTTTTCACATGCCACATTTTTAAACATGTTGTTTATCTGGACAGTAAGCATCCATTTGATGAGAAAAACACAAACTAAATAAAAATAATACTAATACAGTACATAGTGAATTTTATATATGTCCTGTGGATTAGCCTGTTTTGGCTAATCAATACTTCATTATGTTAAATCAAGCTGCATCTTGGAATCTGAAACCAAATTTTAGCTCACAAAATCTCAATTTCCTTTATTCTTTTAAAGAAACTCTTGTTACTGGCATGGTGGGCAGCGCTGCCTCACAGCAAGTAGGGCCTTTCCTCCGGGTTCTCCGGTTTCCCCCCACAGTCCAAAGACATGCAGTCAGGCCAACTGGACATAGTAAATTGCCCCTAAGTATGAGTGACTGTGTCTGTCTGTCTGCCCTTTGATGGACTGGAGTCCTGTCCAGGGTGTATCCTGCCTTCTGCCCGATGGCCGCTGGGATAGGCTCCAGCAACCCCGCGACCCAGAAGGAGAAGTGGCTTAAAAGACGTGTATGTTTGTGCGTATGTGTGTGTGTGTATGTTTATTTATATCTATATATTTTTAACAATGTACTTAGGTGCCTAAACGTTTTCACAGTACTGTATATTTGTTCCAAAATGCAGCAAATGCTACTTTAATTTATTTTCCCTGAAATATGCTGGTGGGCTTTAGACATACAAGGAATTCCAGTGTTGTTATGATGATGTGTTTTTGGAGAAAGCTTTTAGTTCAAACCTCTTCTTTACACAAATGGATAAATAGCATTCTGGAATAAAACAAATACTTGTTTTAATATTTTTAACATATCTATATTTTTAATCAGGTAACCATGCCAGGCCTAGAATATCACTCAATATTTATTAAAGCAGAGTACAAGACTTGTCGTTCATCCATGCACTCTCACTAATGCTAATTTAACTTTAATTTAATAGTTTTTTTATCTTAAAGTCTTTGACACTCTCTCTCTCTCTCTGTCTCTCATCCACATCAATTAATGTATGTGCGTACCCCCTCAAGAGGGAGAAGCATATGGCACCAAACTAGCAGTGACTACTTTACAAATGAAAGCCATAGCGTGGACAATAATGATGCAAATTTTTGCCGCGGCTGTGCATACATTACACAAAACGTGCCTTTTGCCGCCTTCGCCGTCGTTTACTGGTACTTTAGTTAACCAAAACGTAAATCCTTGTTTTCAGTTGGAAGAACGACAGGCGGTTGCAAAAAGCCATCTGTTGGCCACAGAAAATGAGTTAATTAAAATGACACATGGCTTAATAGAATGGCAAATTAAAACAATTACCAGACTGTGTTTTTGTTTTTTTTTGTTTTGTTTTGTTTTTGGTCGACGCTTTTTAGGTTTATCGGATCAGCCAATTACCGCCTCCCTCATTTATGAAAACCATATAGCAGTATGCCAAGAGAGATAAGCGGGAAACCCACTCTGCACATATACCCAGCCGAATGCACACGGACGCAGTTGCTAAACAACATATTAGTGTTAATTACCCCAGGCAGCCACCAAACAAACAGTTCTTTTGTTGGGATTATTCAAGATAATGCAAAAAGCACACCCCCCCAGTTTGAGCTCAAAAACAGAGCTGCTGTTTGCTGATATAATCGCTAAGCCAGAGGGATTTGATCCAGTCCCTCAAACACAGCCAGTATATCCACATATTCGCTTCATTTTATTTAGACACATAGCTTTTTGAAATATTTTAAAGACAAGCTTGTTTTCTCTGTCAGCTTGTTACAACTGAAAGGGGTTCATATCATGGAAAACCAGATTAGTTCAAGTTTCAAAAAGTACGCTTCACTTCCCAGTCCAGACAGTCCAGATGTGGAACAAAGCTGCAAAAACAGCCTGTATTGATGTCATTGGTGTTGTGATGTCACATAAAGATACATTTACAAATATCCACCTGTTAGCCTACAGTGGCTTAACCCCACATATTCACGCTGAATTCACGTTGGTAAATATTGCTACAATTAACCACTTTACATCAAACCCCCATGAGTGACTCTCTTGTCCCCCTTCTTCCCTTAAAATCTTCTAACAGAGATTGGAAAATTGGTCATTCAAAAAAAAAAAGAAAGAAAAAGAAGACCTGGTTTTGGTACACGAAACATAAGCTCACATAAGTGAACTTCAAGGAAAAAAAAAACAAGTTAAATGTAAGATATAGGCCTTTTGACATACTTAAGAAGTAGGTTTATTTAAATAAAAAATATCACACAAGGAAACATTTGTCATAATATTTATACAGTACTGCTTTACCCCACACATAAATCTCCAGCTGTGTAATGGATTATTAGAGACTAAAAGAGTTTCAATAGGTGCTTTTAACAGTAGCTAGTAATTACACTTTGATGAATGCAAAGCTTAAATATTTATTTATAAAGAAATAATATTTAATATTTATAAATATTAAATAATTATACCCCAAGTATTTCACAGTGTGTGTAATATATATATATATATATATATATATATATATATATATATATATATATATATATATATTAGGGCTGTCGAAGTTAACGCGATAATAACGCGTTACCATGACAGCGAACATCACGTGATGTCCAGTCCGAGTGAGGTGAGTTTCCAGTCGGCGCGGTTGTGTTTTTAACTGCTGTAAACTGATGTCAGACTCAGAAAAACGTCCCTGGTCTGTACTTATAAAGGAAGCGGCGAGAGGAGGACGTCGTGCTCTGAGACACAGAAGCTGGCCGCCCGTCCCACCGCCGTCTTTTAAAGCTCAGAGTATAAACCTCGTCTCTTCTGTGCTGAACGGTAGAAACCTTTCGCCACGACGCGCCGCGCATGCGCAGAACGTTCTTACACCTTCCGACTGGGGTGTAATCGGATTCAGGCGTTTACACGGCTAATATTCTTCTATTTAACGGATTATTTAGAGGTTTGCCCACCTCGTGAGTAGCCACGTTTACATGCTGTTTACAGTGCTGTAGCACTGGTATGACACTACATGTCTTTAATGAAGTTCAACTTTGTGTAATGTACTTTTGTTTGCGCAGGACTGTGAAGTCCTACAGGCTGTGACTGAAAACAACTTCAGCACAACTGACGTTTTATCTAGTTTTTATTTTCTTTTGTTACACAGATCTGAACTAAGACACCGTAGGATGTGACTACATGTCTTAGATTTGAGACTACAGCTCCCTAATCTATTCCAAATCCAATTTTGTGTTTTGTAGGTTCAGTATTACTGCCTAGTATGTGAGTGAATAAAACTTTGTATTTTTGGACCCTTTCTTTTGGTCCATTCTTCTTTAAATTTACACACAATGGTCAACAGGTATTTTCAAATTATGTCAAAAACTGAAAAAATCTTGTATCTGTTTTTTTTTTTTTTGGTTTTTGACATAATTTGAAAGTGTATGTTGCCCTTTGCATTGTGTGTAAATGTCATGATGAATGGAACCAAAAGAACTGACCAAAAATGGCTTGGAAAAAAGTTTGGTTCCATTGACTTACATTAAAAGTAGCATAGGTTTTTTCCTTCTCCTGTAAAGTTACCATTTTGGAGATACAAGGTTTTGTTCTGACATCAGCTATATATATATATATTGCACATTGTGCTGTGCAGTTAATGACTTTAGCACTGCAGGACAGAAGTTTACCCTGTTGTCACAACTGTTCTGTTGGGATCTGCACAGTAAATGAGTTAGCTTAAAAGTCCCCAGACACACACCCACAATGTCCAGTTTGCCACAGGGTGTTCCAAACTTAGACTGACCTTACTTTGGGACAATATGGGCTGCAAAACATACATACTGTCTGGGGAATTGCATCACTTACTTTAATGATCTAATTTTACCCGCTGGCAGAAAGGGCCCAACTTTTTTTTTTATCTTTGGCTGGCTAATTCATTCTAAGAATAGGATGTCAGTGATTTTAGACACCAACTTCTACAAACTTTGCAGTCTGTTTTCCTTTTTACAATGTATTAGGCACATGAACACAAAAATAACAAAGTTTCAGGTTCACATTAGTTCACAATGTTCACAAAAACATTCCTCTGCTTTAGGGCCCTAACCTAACACAGCCATACCTGTAGTAGTGCAAGAACCACTTATATTTACACCACTTGGAGATGTGGATAATAAACTTTAATATTTCCCAGAGTTGTAAATGGCTAGGGTCAAATTGATCCCAAAGATAAAAGATGTTAGATTTTAGTCAATTTTAGGATAACAAAAGGGCTACACTGATTACTCAAAAACTGTGTGGAATAATAAAAGAAAACCAGACGTTGCTGGTCTAAAAAGTCAAAATAAGACTACACAAAAGGTAATTATGCATAGTACCAGTAACTCACATTTGAACCAAATATTAATTAGAGCTTTAGGTTGTACAGATACTTGCAAGTAATAACTACATCATTTAACAGATGATAATTTGGCAGACAAGTCACTTAATATTTAAGTAGAAGTTCAGTGTTTTAGAGTATATTAGTTGAACAGTAGGTGTGAATAGGTCATATGGTATGAAAACACTGTTCTAAATAGAATTATGGCTGAAGTTAACTCTAAAATCTAAAATGGCAAATTTTACTTTTAACAAAAGTTGATGTAAAGAAATTTTCATTCATCATTAAATTTTCACACAATGGAATGGAGTGAATGGAATGAAAAAATGGAGACACTTGTTTTTTTGGACAGTGACAACATGGTTAATCAATGTTCAATGTTTTAGGCTTCCCAAGCATGAGAGGGTTTATTCTGGATATCCAACAAGCTACAGGGGGACCTGGGTAGATCGGAGATGTAGGCAACCCACGTAAAACTGATCATTTAATTTCCAGTACACTTTTTACACATTGGAGTCTAGTTGGTAGTTGTCATCTTCACTGTAGCAATGTCTTTGGTCTTAATCCATGAACCTGTAACTCGTCCTCCCCTAAAATGAAATTGTATGGAATAGTTAATTTCTACAGAGCTCTGCAAAATATATCTGGCATGAATGTCTAGAACTGACCTTTTGGCACATTTTAAATCATGGGTGACAGTACTTTTTCAGAACTTACTCAACTGTAGGGCAATGCAAATCAAATGAATACGTTTTGAGAGGTATTATTAGCTGTAAATGCTTATTTTGGTTCATTCAGATGATTTCTCAAGAATGCTGTGCAACATTTAATAGAACTTATGGTTTTGCCTAGTCTAGTAGATGTTAGAAACATGAAAGCTGGTTTGACGCATAAGATTAAAAGTAGCAGAAGTAGCTCAGGTTTGAACAAAATGCCTATTAGAACCTTTCTGTTTTTTGATGTTTGGTTTTGCATTGGTATTGATTGATTATTAGAGTGAGGAACTGAAATGTTGGCCCACATATGCTCTAAAAAATAATGGTATCTAAGTGGTTCTTGGCTTGGACATATAGTTCTTTTATTGGCATAGGGTCATGTGGGGGTCCTTTAAACCTTAAAAAGGATCTTTCCACTTGCAGATTTCTTTTGAATGGTTTATTAGGGATCCACCAGTTGCTCTTGTATGGCATCGTACCAAAAAACCCTTTTCCACAACTTTTCACTCACAGCAAATTAAGCAGAAATGATAACGTGGCACTTGCAGCAATACAGACTGCTGATAAACCTGCTTTAGTATATAATTGGCTTCAGTACTCACTCACACACTGGTTGGCAGAATCTGCAGTAGCGCGTGCCCAGGGGCGGTCCTGGTAGAATGGGGCACAGTGCTGGCAGTCCATCCCAGCAGTGTGATGCTCACATGCACACACCAAATGTCCATTCTGGTTTGGCACACACTCGCTGGCATGCCCATTACACTTGCATCTGTGTTTTGAGGAGAGATAATTATCTGAGGCCAGTGTCAAAAACATTGCCGTTGTTCTGGATAGAAAATGACACTCAACCCTGGAGACAGTTAGAGGTAATTAAAACTGTAAGATACTTGAGACTTTTGTGTTAGAGATAATTAAGGAACAGCAGAAGGGTTTGAAAGTTTGTTGGCACTTGTTAAAAAAGCTCAAGCAGCTACCCATTGACTTCTATTTGAAGTGTGCTTTGAAGCAATATTGCTGTTATTCTTTCTTTCAATATTTCTTTCTGTACTTTTCTACAAACGTCAGAAAGCAGTGATTTGTATTAGCTTCAATGTTTGTTGACAATTTACACTCTTTCTGAAATTGATGCCCACAAAATGTTCCAGAAAAGTTAAGACGGGCAATTTAAGACTAGGAACATTGTGAAACGTTCGAAAAAACATCTTAGCCAGGTGATGCTTAAGTAATAAAGGTGCATCCAAGAATGGCCTGGTCCTTTGTGAGCAAGGATGGGTCCTTCTTTCTACACTCCATTTGTCCATTTTATCAGCAAAACTTACCATAGCACTTTGTATACTGTAGTCCATCCCTTTCTCTGTATACTTCATTAGCCTCCTTCTTCTCTGGTATGAATGAATCAGATACGGCAGTGCTGCTGGAGTTTTAAACACCTCAGTGCCAGTGCTGGACTGAGAATAGTCCACTTACCAAAAATATCTAGGCAATAGCAACCTGTAGGCAGTGTCTTGTGACCACTGATGAAGGACTAAAAGATGACCAACACAAACTGTGCAGCAACAGATGAGCCATCGTCTCTGACTTTACATCTACAAGGTGGACCAACAAGATAGTTGTGTCTAATAGAGTGGACAGAGAGTGGACACAGTGTTCAAAAACTCCAGCAGTACTGCTGTGCCTGATCCACACGTACCAGCGCAACACACCACCACATCAGTGTCAACGCAGTGCTGTATATGATCCACCACCCAAATATTACCTGCTCTGTGGTGGTCCTGTAGGGCCCTGACCACTGAACAACAGGAAGAAAGTGGGTCACAAAGTATCAGAGAAACATATGGACTACAGTCTGTAATTGTAGAACTGCAAAGTGCTCCTATTTGGGAAGAGGAGCTGATAAAATGGATAACAAGGGTAGAAACAAGGAGGTTATCCTAATAAAGTCTTCGGGGAGTCTATGTGCACAGTTTGGAACAACATATGCTGCCATTCAGATAATGTATTTTTCAGAGACATCTATGTTTATTTTAACGCGACAACAGCAAGCTATAAGCTTCATGTTACAACAGCATGGCTGCGTAATCAAAGAGTGCCTGCTGTCCAGACATGTTTCCTATTGAAGAAGTGTGGTGCAATATGAAGTGCAAGATATGACCCTGTTCGGTGGCACATCTGAAAACTTGTTTAAAGCAAGAATGGAAAAAAATCACTGCAAAACACATCTTTTAAAACTGGATCAATTAGTGTTTTAGTCGTCAAAACAATTATTAAGTGTTAATGCGGGCATCAGATTCGGAATGAGGGTGTATATAAGGTGAAACATCAAATATTGAGCTTTTGTACTTAATGCAGGTCAATCTGTAAGTACAGGAAAATGCATCCAAAAGATGCTTCATATTAACCCCATAAAATCCCAGTTTTATCACATACGAAGGCTCATTATTCACTATCTACAAGGACTCTTATACAAATTAGTTGAGCTATTCTTAGGTTCTAGAAGTGTGTAATAGAACTTTGGGCCTGCTGGAGGGCCCCGGCCATTTAAGGAGTTTATCGATCATAAGCTACAGATGCAGCAGTTAGAGATTTGCTTGAAATGCACCGAAGTGTTCCTTGAACTTTATAGTGAGCTAAACGCCATTGGAGAAGAGATGTTTAGATTTCGATGGTGTTAGCATGCGTTGTGTAATCTTTGATAGCAGCACACCAAAGCCAATTCACCAACACCAAATAATTCAACTTAATTACACACACATGTCCACCATCCTACGCCCCCATTCCGTTTCCCACCAGACACACAGCAATCCTTCTGTCTCCACACATGCAGCATTCTCTCCACCAAATCCTGTTTACATTGCAAACACATTAACTCAAACAAGCTTTGCTCTTCCTGCAGAACAGATTGTAGCTTTTTGCCAGAAATCAGTCTCTCCCTTTAGTGTGCATATGCATTTGTCTGCTTGGCACAGACTGACATTTTCAGTTCAACAGTTCAGCACTGTTAATGTTAAGTTTATTCATTAACATGTCACGCTTGCCTTCATATGTATCTGTATCTATTTTTTTTTTCAGCATACGAATGTCTGAAAAACCAGAGATAAAAATGGCTAAGCAACAATATCAAAATGCTCCTGACTTTGTAAATCATTTTTGGCCCATATCATCAAAAATCAGGATTTCCTTGATTTTCGAAATAAATGAGTTAGCTGTTATATCAGAACTAGCACTGTAACTAGGATAAAAAACTTCAGGGAGGTCGATTATGTAGAAAAGTGATCTACATCACACTAATGGCTGAATGTGTATTACAGCAACTGGCATTTTCTCTTTTAGTCTTTTTTTTCCCCATTTTTTGATGTTCCTTTTACACATCCATAATTGTTATAAACCTGTTCCTTTCCATTTATTCATTTCCAATCTCTCCATTGTTCCATAAACTGCTTTCACTGTTCCATAAACTGATTTAACCCCATAAAATCCCAGGCTTATTACCATTGAAGGTGCTCTAAGTACCCTGCATTTTATTTAGTTAATAATATAATTATTTATTAACATATTTATATTTAGATGTTAACGCACGTTGATTACTGAAAAAACATATTTTATAAGGAAGGTAATCTACCTCATACAGTGAATTAGATATGATATAGCCTTAACTGCAATTTCCTAACTGCAATTGATCATTTTGACTGGAAATGACATTAATAAAAGGTGGCCTAGGGCTTTTGAACAGTATTGTGTATATGACCTCATGTTCTGACACTGTATGGAAACAAGTGTGTGTGTGTGTGTGTGTGTGTGTGTGTGTGTGTGTGTGTGTGTGTGTGTGTGTGTATGTGTGTGTGTGTTTTACCTGCCCCCCACTGAGAAGTCAGAGATGGCATAAAAGTAGGAACGCAGCACTTTGGCATCCTTAAAAAACTCGTCTCCAAATGTGTTGAGCCTGTTCAAAGTGATCAGAAGATCAGTGGCTGTCACCCACTCCTGCAGAAAGAGATAGAGAGAGAAAAAGAGAGAGAGAGAGAGAAAATATGCGAAGAACACCTTTAGAAATGGATTGTATAATACTGTATATTCCCATTTTAGCAGTATTTAGATCAGTCTGTTTCATAGTATGTAGATAAAATTGTGTATTATTTTGTAGTAATTTGGATAAATTACTTCACTGGAGATAATGAATTAATTCATCCATTCATTCATTAATCATGGAGTTGATTCATTACTACTTTGCTATGCTGTTTAAAGTAATCTTAATTGCATGCACAATTACAATCAAATATAATTTTGCAGTTAATTTTATCTCTAGGTTTACTGTTGTAGTTTTGCTATACATCTAATTTTCCTTATGTACTCAAGAGTATATGCAATACATATAATAGCATATGTAATATTATGTTGCTGACAAAAAAATAAATTAATTAAAAAATAAACGTTTAATGTGAGTTAATGTAAAGACGTTTACTGTAAGTGATTTTGGAGCATTTGCATTTGTCTATTCTTCATGAAAGAAATCTTGTTCTATTAACTTCAATGTTTAGAACCATAGCAATGGCATAATATTAGCAACGACTGTGGATACCACAGCAACTGTTTAGCAACACTTCAGCAACCACCTGGGATATTATAGCAATGGCCTAGCAACACCTTAACAACAACGGTTGATATAATAGCAATGGCTTAGCACCAATTAGCAACCACCTGGGATTGCACAGCATGGCCTAGCAATGTCTTAGCAACCACCTGAGATAGCACAGCAATGGCTTTGTCAAGCCCAATTAAAGTTTGTTCACAAACTTTCCTCTTCTACTTAAAAGAATCCTACCAGTTTCTATCTATAGTTTATGTAGTGTATAGTCAGTTACCACAGACAATAATTAAAACACATTGCTCTTAATTTAGAAAACAAAAGAAAACACAGCATAGCAATACTAAAAAAAAACCTTTCTCAAAAAATTCTTTCTCAAACATTTCCCTTACATGGCCAGGGCCCACCAGCAGGCCCAAAGTATTATTACACACTTCTATGCCCTAAGAATAGCTCAGCCAGTTTGCATTGAGGTCCCTGTAGTTACTGAATAATAAGCCTTAGAAAGCAATACGACTGGGATTCTTAATGGGTTAAAGCAATACAATCTAATCTCTGTTATGTATGTAATGTTCAATCAATTACCATGGACAGTAATTTCAAGGTGACTCTCAACATACAACAGCAGAAAACAGGCTCAAATTTCACTGAATAGAAGTCTTTCATGACAAAAATGTTATCATTTTAATAGTTGCCCTTGTTTTAATAGTTGACCATATGTTAAAATTTCATAATACATGTACAATAGAAATGGACTAAAATGACTTTTTCCATCAAATTCAATTCAAAGTTAAGAATATTTTTTTCTTCTCCTGTAATGCACGCTCAAACATTTTGGAGACACCAGGTTTTGTGCCAACAGTGATGATTTGAACAAGTACACTAGTAAATAACTGTTATATAGCAGTTGACGTTTACATTCTGTGGGTTCAGGTCAATACATCTGACTTCAATTTCAATGTCAAACAATGACAGAAACACAATGTAAATAACTTTCTATAAGACACAGTTCACACCAAATCACGCCATTTTTTATCACTGACAATAACTATGATGTTGCAAGGTGAAACGAGATTGATCAGTGCTTTCATTTTAAGGCATGTCAAGCATGAGAGGATTTCTATTAGAAAACCAACTTGACAGAAACTTTTTTTTTAACAAATATGAAAGCCTATGTTTGAATTATGTGCAGTGAAATCGGTGTGTGGGCAGGAAATAGTTTAAATGTGAGACTATGAAGAAACTTGGAGGAAGATACAAAAGAGTATTCATTTAATAGACCTTTGGAATTAAGCAGAAAACTCAGCAGCACTGTTTAAGCTCATTTATAGCTTCTGACAAAGGACACATTGAGTTTCTCAGGGATGCTATTAAAGTGGTGTCAAGGAGATTAATCTGGACAGGCAGATGGACTAACAGCAGAGAGGGAAAAAAGAAAGACAGGATGGAAAGAAAGAGAATGTGTGAGCGTGTTATAATGTTCACTCTTGGATGAGGATCATTTCACAAGGTCAGAAAGTTGAGGTGAAAGGTGAACGGTTAGACTAAAGATGAGAGTGAGAACATATGTCTCAAATCGGTAGAACATGAACATTGTGACTTTATCCTGGATGAGGATCATTGTACAAGGTCAGAAAGTTAAGGTGAAAGGTTGGACTGAAGATAAAGAGTGAGAACACGTTTTTCAAATTAGTAGAACATGAACATTGTGACTTTTCTGAGACAAAGAGACAGTAAGGAGATGTTTTTCTTCCCCCAACATCTTGGGACTGTTGGATTTTGCTGATTAGAGCAGTTTTATTGAAATTTTTCTGTCCTCAGTTAAATCATTGCATGAATACTGGAATGAGCATTACACTGGGGTTATCGACAACATCCTATATAGATTAAAGACATTTTGTTAAGATGGCTTACCAAAGACAACTTAATGTTCTTTGTTACCCTCTTCTTCTTCTTATTATTCTATGCCTTAAATACCATTTTCACAGGTTGCAGTTTTCGAGCTACACCTACATGACAATTTATAACATAAACTTTATAATAGCTACACCTATAACACCTTAGCAACCACCTGGGACCTTGGTTTGCTTTGGGTCATTTGTGTTGTTTTGCATGTTGTAAGATGTGGTTACAAGATTGGTCCTAGAACGAGTCCCTGGGGAACTCTGCTGTAACTAGCTCCTATTTTCTTGGCTAATACACTGAGTAAGGGAGTCTTTAATCCACTGGACTAGAGTCAAGTATCATGAATCCCACAGGCAAGATGCTTAGCCAGAGGACCAGAATGCCAACCATTATATTTTCATACTTTCATCCAGCCTTTTCACACCTGGATTGTCTCTCCTAGCACGTCCACTGTTGAATGACCACATCTTAAAGCAATATTCCTGGTTGAGATCTAGCCCAGTGAATGCAGCACCCTGTGACCACTTGTTGACAGAATGCACCTGGCGCATTCATAGCCTTTTGGCCACTGTGTTGTTCTCATTAATAGAGTTTACACTCAGCTGAGCTGCTAGAAACACTGTGGTGTATATACACTTATATTTTAGACTGGGGAACAAGGGTGGGAAAGAAAAAAAGCTTTGCTAGCACCCTGGAAATGTGTCCAAACTTTTTTCTCTGAGGGATGAAAACTTATTTCTATTCAGAACAATGTGTAAACAAGTAGAGGGAACAGAAATATCCCTCTGAACTCTCTTTCTCTCTTTCTCCTCCTTTCAGTAATGCTTGCTCTTTCTGTATAGACACCCTCCTCTTTCTCTGCATCAATCCTTTAATCTCCACAGAGCTCTCTTCCCCTCTCTCACTTTCTCTTTTCTATCTTTCATTACCAATCCCTACAGCTCTCCTTTCTCTCTCTCTCTCTCGTTCTCTTTCAATGTCCAGTTGCACTCTCCCTCCACTTTTTTTACGCTATTGTTCACCTTCCCTCCTCTCTCCCTTTGAGTGCTTGACTGTGCATCAGGTAGAAACTTTTTCCCTTTTTTTTGTAGAAAGTTTTGCTTTCTTGGCTAGTTAAGGCCTGGCGGAAACTTCTGGATGACGGTATGCCATGAATCATAAAGACAAACACAGAAGCCACAGAACAGCAGGGTGAGAGAGAAAGAGAGAGAGACTCTGCAGTGATGCTGACTTTGCAGTCTAGCTTCATATTTGCAAAGTTTGACCAAAACTGATGATAGTTGGCTACTCCTACATATAGACCTGGATTGTATAGATCATATAAGCAGCGTAAGTTACTGTAGCACCATTATTTAGGAACATAATCAGTCATTTATTTCCTCCTTCCATAGCTTCTTTTAGATGTAATTGCTTCTTGTTATGGATTATGGAAGTGTGTATGTGACACATTTGCCTAAATATGTTATCTTTAGTTGGTTTTCACTTTTGAAAGTATTTGGAGATCTCGATTTGCTTTGGCAATTTGTGTTGTTTTGCATGTTTTAAAATGCGGTTACAGCAGGAGTTCCCCAAGGCAGCATTCTGGGGCCAATCTTGTTTCTTAATAAATATGGGAGAACAGGTTGGTTAGTACAGAGGTTTGTTGGCACATGGTTAATTGCTGAGGCAATAGGGGGAACTGTTCCAAAAATGTAACAAAAAATTCCCTCTTGACTTAGTCATTCAAAAAGAAATGGCATGATTTAAAAGCAAATGAGAAGTAATGCTAGCTAACTAACGTGAAAAAAAAACAGAATTATGTCATGATGTCCTCAGGCTGTTGGCACATTCATTTTGGGATTGGTTAACACATGTGCCAGCTTACATATTTGTAGGGCTGCAGTATGTCAGTATGTGGTGCTGCAGTATGTCACTGCTTATTTTAAATTGAAATATACATTAAATGTATTGTAATAGGCTGTTATTGCCTCTAAGCTAGATGATGTCTCAAGATGAAAATTATAAAACTCTGATCACTAATCATTAAACATATTTTTTAACAAGATGGTGTTTAGTCCTCAAATAAGTCATTATTGTTTATGATCTCATAAGAAAGGTTAATGAAAAAACACCTTATTGTTCTTCATTAAAGCCAGTGATGAAAGAAAGTAAATAGATGAAAAGTAAAAAAGTTGTGGTTTTATTTAAATTATAAGCTCTAATTATTATTTCTATTTGGTGCTTCCTTCTTTGAAACTGTGACCTTTGTAAATGTTTTGTCGACCATCCCCACAACATGTGTCCACCACCCCTATGTTGAGGCTAGTTGTGGCTGTAATATCACTTCCCCATTCCTAAAGGAGTCAGTTAAGTAAAAGCATATATGAATAGTTAATTCACAAGATATATCACTTCAGATATTGTATTAAGCTTATGTACAATTCCAAGATATATCCAAAGTTTGTAGACACCTGCTCTTTGAATGTTTCTTCTAGAATCATCAAAGTTCTACCCCATTTTTTGCAGCAACAGCACACTTTTGAGAAGGCTTTATACTAGATGTTGGAACATTGCTTTGAGGATTTGATTACACTCAGCCATAAGTTTGGAATTCTGTAGTTAATGATGCAACAGAGGATTTTGTGCTCCATTTGCCTCACTCTGAATTTGTGTGGTCTACCAGTTGGTTAAACAGCTGTTGTTCCTAGTCATTTCTGTGTTACATTAATAACACTTACAGTTGACCAGGGCAGATCTAGCAGAGTAGAAATATATATATATATATATATATATATATATATATATATATGTTTTATATGTAGAATTAAGTGCATATATTTGAACAGTATAGCAAAATAACCATAATAATTGCAGGTGTGACTGCCATTTGTCACATTTCTTTCTTTCAAATCTTTTAAGTCCTTTTCCCAGCCAGTTGAACACGTACCATGAGACTCTTTTGCAGGGCCATGAGTAAACCTATACATCTCTTAGTATGCTTGGAAAGTGAGGGCTGCTTTTGACAAGATCAACCATGACAATATAATTTTTATGCTATCACTGTCATTATTACTTTAATTTAACCAGAGTAAGTCTCTTGAGGTTTGGCCTTATTTGAGCTCAACTGCTGATAAACCCCAAATGCCCATTTATGCCACATGACTACACAGCTATAAGCGGAAGGTGAATGATGTCTGGATATATTGCATTTCATTCATAGTTTATAGAACATAGAATACTTACATAAAAGCTCTTGTGCATACTCTTTCTTACTTGCTTGTCTTTCTATCATGCAGAATACACAAAGTTAATGGAGACTTATTTTACTTTTTTAAATTATTTTACAGAAGTGGGATTTCTTTCTGGCTGGCCAGTTTAACAAACATTTGCTATGACTTATTTTCAACATAAGAACCAAATAATGCTTTCATTAACTGTGCAATTTGTAGCATGCATTCAATTACTATTGATGTCAGTTTTGTTGTGTTTCCTTGTACATTCATAATAGATATTATATTTATAATAGAAGCTGATGGTTTCAGCAGCTCCCCTTTGGCCTTCCATTGTAAACATGTTTCATGTCAACATTTTTTCTGTTCGTTTCCAAGTGCAGGAAAATTGTTTTCCATGTTCATCGACTGTATACTACAGTTTAAGATTAGGTTCCTGAATACGGATCTATCTCTTAACATATCAGAACATTACATTGCGTTTACTGGTGATAGCTGGTCAATGCAAAACATATATTCCATTGTCTTCAATTGACAGAAAATTCCGCCACATTGTACCACAGGGACCAGAGCATTCCATCAGTTCGGTTTTCCCACCGCCAACTTTTGTGCCAACTGTGACAGTGGAATAAGCTGGATGTTGATTTTTTTGGGAGCCATGGATTCCCAATGTCTCATTGTTCAGTATCAGTCCAGTAGCATTAAGAAAAAAAAATCCAGCCTGTTCCCACTGCTCTCCTCTGATAATTTATCTTTGCCATTGATGTTGCCAAAGTTTGCATGGCTGAATGTCACTGTCTGTCCTGTACCGCCAGGAGAGGAACAACCTTTCAATGCCAAGATGTAAATGCTGCTTTCGCAGGGACTGTATTAATACAACAGCATGAAAGTTCTGTGTGAAATCCTGGAATTTTTGTAGTCTCTTGCAATCAGGAAGAGGCAGACAAATTCAGACTGGCTTTCTCTAATGGAGACAAAATAACACTGTCATAACTAATCGTGTCAGAAACACCTCCTACGTTGCTAGAATGTGTTAAGAGGTCCAAAATACATGGAGAATGTTTTTCAGTGATTTTACTCTTTAAGGTTTTCACAGTGACTCATAGGCACTGACAAAGTAAGTGCAAAGTGAAAGAGCATACACAATTAATATATAGGTGTATGAGTGTGTTAGCTTAGCCATTTACAAATCTCTCTTAGAAGTGTTTACAGTTACCACAATATCCCTGTACTTACATCATCTAATCAGTCTTTTATGAAGTTACATCATGTGTGCTGCTGATGGAACATACAATTCTACGAAATGATTAGCGAGAAGGAACCAAATCTATGTTCTTCTTTCTACCATTTGAAAATTCTAGCTGCCCTTTACAAGCTCTTTACTTTGAGTGAGCATGATGAATGGGACAATAGAAGTGCACATATTACCATAACCATTAATGTACATAAACATACAGTACTGTGCAAAAGTCTTAAGCACCTAAGCAGCATCAATGCAGTAAAAACTGACAAATAGTTTGAAGTTGAATGAATGGATATATGTAAAATCACTCCTTATATGTATTAATGTTATGTGTTTAATTCAAATATTAGTGTTTTTCTGAGAATATAAACATTTACTGTCCAGATAAATAGGTTTGTCACAAGTGGCCATCTATTTGCACAGTATTGAACATTTATTTACATGGAAATTAAGAATGTCTTCCTGGTAAAGTCACCATTTTGGAGACGGACAAGGTCTGGACAAGATTTTTTCACTGCAGTGTTGGCACAGTCATAAATAGCATGTAATACATAACATCCATAACAAAAGTGTGCATCTTTTTTCCCTCTTGACCCCAGTTTCTCATGATAAACAGACATGCGTTTTTTTTTACATGAAATTTTAAGAATGTTTTGTGAAGTTTATATTATTTATTAGTGGCATTCATTCAGTTTTGCAAGGAAAAAGGTACTAAACAAGAAAGATAAGAATGAACTATCGTGGCACCTACCCACCTATCACTGACATTCACAAGTACAAATCACAGGTCATTATTATAACATATGAAATATGCCTTCTTTGTTGTGCTGCCATTTTGCCCTGGTTGAGGCTAAGTAAACAACATCTAATTCTCAGAACCAATTGCTCTGTGAAATATTATTTACTTTGCAGTGGATGGAAGCAATCTTTGAGAGGTTAATTATTAGGGCACTTATTGGCTTAAAGTGCAAACGGCAGCAAAAGCTTAATTAGTGCTCATTTTTTCTTGCTCGTTTGCCTGGTGGGTTCGTTAAAGCTGCTGACTAATGAGAAACAGTGTTTTATGGCAAAATCAGCTTTGCTTTTCATTTGGAGCAGGCGTAGATGTAAGAGTAATAGAAGGATGATACCCCATAATACATGCCTAACACAAATACAGACATGCATGTAAACACAAGAGGTTGGACACACATCCATACGGCGGAGGAAGACTTGATAGAGATACAGATATGTAACATCTCTCTCTTTCAGTTCTTTGTTCAAGTCCCTTTCACAGTTATTGATCAACTTTCATTATTGACTAGATTAGTCACTGAGTAATAACTATTTTGACGATTCACTAATTATGCCTAACAATTAAACATCGACTTCATCGAATAATACTATCAAGAACAGTAATGCTGGGAAAAGAGTTCAGGCAGTAATCGTGACAGCTTTAATCCCAGTGGCCCTTATTTGTGAAATTCAGCACATGCTCAAATCTGTTCATAAAGTTTCACTAATTTCACAGACTCATAAGTATTTTCATTATTCTTTTATTATTCATTAGTCTCTGATTTAGTTGTATCACCAAATTGTGATGGAAAAAGTACAGTAGTACTTGATAAAGTATCAAGTACTTATACTTGGGTAAAAGCAGAAATACTAATGGTAAAATACTAGCAAATACCCTTATCAAAATACTAAGTAAGTAAAATACTTGTACTTAAGTGGAAGTGAAAATACCCTTGGTGAAATACTGCTTGAGTAAGAGTACATGTACTTGGGTAAAAATATCAATACTCTGAATAAAATAGTACCTGAGTAAAAGTACTTGTACTTGAGAAAAGGTAAAAATCCTATTAGTAAAATGCCACTTAAGTAAAGTACCTGCATTGAAGTAAAAGTGGGAATACTGTCAATAAAATACTAGAAATTCTACTGGTAAAATATTACTGAAGTAAAAGTACTTGTACTTAAGTTAAAGTAGAAATACTCTTGGTAGAATACTACTTGAGTAAAAATGAAAACACTCATACTTGAGTAAAAAGCGGAAAATAGTACCATTATTAAAAGTAGATATATTCTTAGTAAAATATGTTTGAGGAAAAGTAGAAAGTTTCTTGGGGAAACATTGCTTGACTAACAATAAAAGAATTCTGTCTATATTTCCTTATGACTTAAAGTACAAAAGTGCATGCTTGTGAATGTGTTCAAGTATTAAGAGCACTTTGAGTTATTGTAGACATTGTTGATGAACAATTTCTATTATGTATGTATTACACAGTAGTAATCTGCACAGTACTTTCTATTTTATTTATATATGTTATATATTTATATTTTATTTTTTCCTTTGGTACTTGTGCACATTTATATAATATAATAATATCATATATTTTTACTCATAGTATTTTACCAAAAGTAGTTATATCCTTTTACTGAAGTACAGATCTGCTGTAACCTGAGTCTGCTTTGAGTGTGTGTAAATTTGAGTGTAGTCAACTTGGACAATAATTGTGCTGAAATGATAACATGATAAAATCGTTATCATCAATAATATCAAGATAATAATACATACTATTTAATATGGTAATATTTGTACTGAATATTCAAGTCAAACATTCTTCAAGTCTGAATACTGTTAATGTAATTTGGAAACATTACATTGAAATGTATAGACTTGGATCTTAATTAGGTTATTAGTCAGTCTGTTGGATTGTATGCTGATTGCTTGCACCAGAAAGATGATTCACAGTTCATCAATCTGCTGTTCGTCTACTTTCCTGTTATTGGCTTACACTTGCTTAAATTAGGGCATGTTTCATGTAAGTATAAGTCAAGATTTAGTTATTTGCTCACTGTTGCAAAACCTGTAAAAATAAAGATGTGCTTTATTTAATGACAGCCAGCTCCATAATTATTGGCACACTTGGGAAAGATAGGAATAAAGGTGATGGAAAACAGTCTTTTTGATTAATTAGATCTCACATTTGGAATATGAGAGAGCTCTTAACTAGTCATGTGTACTATAACCATTGAAAGTCTTTCCATAACCATTATACTTGACTGTGTGTCAAAAAAAAGCACACACACACACACACACACACACACACACACACACACACACACAAGACTTTGAATCACCTCATGCTGTCTTGTCTATTGCATGTGAAGTAGTCCACTTTATTTTTGAGGCAGCAGATATAAAGGAATGTTTAACTCGGTCAGCTGCATCCGACCAAATCATGATTGGGGTCTTGTGTAGGAAGTAAGCTGTCCACCAGCTGGTGCTGATTCCTGTATGGTGCTGTAATATTGTCCAATTTCCACCAGTCTCCAGTGGTCAGAGGCGTGAGTGTACAGCAACGACACAAACAACTTGAGACATTCACCGAAGCTGAAGTTGGCCCTTTCCACCTTAAATGGTATAGTTAGCATTGCCAGTAAAATTGCTAGTATGTAACTGCTGCTCAAATTAAGGTGGAATGAGAATTCTAACGAATGGCTGCTGAATAAGAAGTCAGCTTTGTAGAAATTCAGATGGTTTTTGCCCACAGTCTCATGTTAGAAAGCAATACTAGTGTAGGTTTATCCACTTATTGTTCAGTCTTGTTTCTAAATATTCCAGATTACTTTGGGTTTAAAAAATGAGACGTCCTAGATTAACAAGCCACTATAAACCTACAAAAAGTTGGTTTACTTAAGCATCTAAAATGATTTTATTTGAAAACATACATAAACCAGGACGTATACTGAAACAGAAGTCTACAATTTTTATAATACCATGATATAAATCAAAGCAAATTTAGTCTAAAAAACATTTTTTTTTAACAAAACCCTGTGTCACGAGTAGTGTCACCCCTAAAACATCTAAATATAAGAGAAACGTGTTCCCATTCATATATAACTTCAAGTTCCTCTGCACTCTATCTACCCAGAACCCTGTGGCTTGCTATTTCACCAGGCTATAAGTGTAAGGACACAAAGGCCAAATTCCCTTAGTGATTAATCAACATGGGGATTAAAAATTATGTAAATGAAATAAGAAAAAAACTGACCTTCATAAATCTGGCAATGTCTATAAAAAAGGAAAAAAAGCTACAGGGCTGAAAATGGCTGTATCTGCTGTTAACACATGAATTGAGAAGTTTAAACAACCAGAGCTGTAGTGAATCTGCCTGGGAGAAGACACCTGTTCATTTTCACCGGGGGCACAATGAGGAGGGTGGTTACAAAAGAATACAAGACTCATGTTTTCCAGAAGATGGTAGCATTTTGGGTTCTCCAAAATTATTAGATGCCACCTCCATTAGAAAGTTTTCAAAAGTTATATATATTTTTTTTTACTCATCTTTGACACATAAGGAACTATGTAATTTTTCTCTGCTTTATCTTTAGGTCTAGTCCACTCTGTCATTTTGTCTGTCTGTTGCTTCATTATATAAAACTTTATTTTTTTATCTATACTGTTCATTTAGTATGAATCCACACTACTGCAACCACCAACTGTTCTTGGCCTCCAATCTTGGCAGATCTACTGAATTAGGGAAGAGACTTGTTCCCCCATTGCAAACTTAATAACTTTTTTAATTTGATTGCTTAAGTTCACGGTGCCCTCGCTTCTTTTGTATGCCTCCCATTCTCATTCGCATTCAATGCTGGCATTCCAATTTAACACCCAGCTCTCCAGCCTCACCCAGAGAGAGTGAGCGAGAGAGCAAGCTAGGAGGAGAGAGAGCACGCACAGCATTTTAATGGATGACTGAACAAATTAAATTTGAATTCATGGAGCAGCTTTCATCTTCAGTGTGAAGCTTTTTTCTTTTTTTTTGTGGCGAGCGGAAAAAAACTATAATAATGTCGTACAAACTCGCAAACAGGCCCCCTTTGAAGTAATCCATTACTTCTGCGGAAACATCTAAGCACCCGGTTACAAGGTGAGTGTTTGTTATTCCAGCCAATTTATTTTGTAATGATGAATTGAGGAAAAACATGCATATATTAGCATACCTACACCCAGCCATGCAGCCATCAAGATAAACAATATTGGTCTGGGGAAGATGAATGGAAAACAGCAGAAAGAACTGCAGGAGCTCAATGGAGTTGAACGAAAAACAAAGATCATAGCAACACATAGAACAGCAAGGAACGAAATAAGATCTCTCAGTCATGGTGATTTTTCATTAAGTCAGGACTCAGTGGATAATCTCAATCAAGAGCAATTTATTAGTAATTTAGGCATTTGTTCTTGCAAAGCTGGAGCACAGAATTAGGGCAAGTTTCGCTAAAAGTTGCATGTTCTGGATTCTTGAAGGTTGTAATCATTGTGAACACATTTGCGCGATCATAATAATCACCCATTCATTCTACAGCAGTTTAGTTGTCTATGCTGAAGTGATGCGAAGTGTTGTCCCTGCAGACACTCTGCAGGTAATGAAGTGGAATATGTGTGGAAAAAACATGTTGCTGTTTATTGTGTCTTTGTACAGTAGTACAACATTCCAAAGCCTTCACTGGGGTTTCTTGAAGGCTTTGGGTTGAACTGAAGAATCTGTTCTGTTTTTGTACAAAGCACATTACAGGACAGCCAATCAGAAAATATACACACATACTACAATGCCAGAAGTAAGACCATCACACCTATATGAACATCCCATGTTGGAAATCCCATTTCAAAATCAAATACAAAATTGCTTCTGACTGGAACAGCCTCTGCACTCCTGGGAAGGCTTTCCACAAGATTTTGAGTGAGTTTGTGGGAATTTGTGCCCATTCAGTTAAAAGAGCATTTGTGAGGTCAGGCACAGATGTTGGACGAGAAGGTCTGGCTCACAATCGATGTTCCAGTTATCCCAAAGGTGTTCAGTGGGGTTGAGGTCTGGAACTCTGTCAAGGCCACTGGAGTTCCTCCACACCAAATTAATCAAACTATGTCTGCATAGAGCTCACTTTGTTCAAAGTGACACATTGTATTGTTGTAGTTGTTGGTTTAATAATAATAATAATAATAACAGCAACAATAATAATAATAATTCTTATTCTTATTTTATGTTTATATGTGGCACAGCAGGTTCTATTTGGTCTATCTTTGTGTATCATGAACTGTGGTGGACAGTAACTAAGTAAATGTAATTCGTTACTGTACTAGTAGTTTTTTTCTACTGGTACTGTAGTAGTTTTTTCATGTATCTGTACTTTACTGAAGTTTTTCCATTTCAGGCGACTTTTTCCTTTCACTCCACTACATTTCAAAGTCAGATATCTGACTTTTTACTCCACTACATTGTGAGAAATCTGTCGTTCATGTCAAAACAAAAGAACACCAATCAGGGCACAGCGGTCACTTTGTTCTGAGCTTGTTTTGACCTGTTGGACATACTGACCCAGTGCAAGCACACGGTTCAACATCAGTGCAGCAGCGTAAAATTTTGGGAGTGTCTATTCAACATAAATGATGAACTAACCTAACTTTGTGTAAATAGAACATAATATAGAAATATGTCCACACATGCAGTCGTGACTGGTGTATTTCTTTTTTCTGAATTCATACAAACACTTTCATTTTATAGTAAATTAGTTTCGGTTCGTTTATGTTTATGAACAGACGCCTACAGATCAATACAGTAAAGGAAACTCATTTGTGACCCTGAGTTTAAAGCCAGTTTTTATTAAACTTGTAACTAATTTGCAAATTAATCTTAAACTGAAACTTTCCTTGTTTGTAAAAAGTGATTTCAGAGCCACTCGGTTCTCCCTGATGGAAACTGTTTGCCTTCAGTGTTTTGTGCTTATGATCATTTTAATAGATGTCAGCGTCACTAATTAATGACATTCTATTAAAAGACTGGTTTACCAAGAGAGACGCTGGAGTATTTTCACTTAAAATGAGTTCATGAGGCGAGTCTTGTTACAAAAATGATAACAGGACATCAGAGCCATAATTAATCTTTTACAACCCCAATTCCAATGAGGTTGGGACGTTGTGTAAAACAAATTAAAACAGAATACGATGATATGCAAATCCTTTTCAACCTATATTCAATTGAATACACTACAAAGACAAGATTTTTAATGTTTAAACGGATAAACTTGATTTTTTTCCCCCAAATATTCACTCATTTTAAATTTGATGCCTGCAACACGTTCCAAAGAAGTTGGGACAGGGGCATGTTTAATTCAAAATGAGTGGATATTTGCAAAAAACAAAGTTTATCTGTTTGAACATTAAATGTCTTTGTAGTGTATTCAATTGAATATAGGTTGAAAAGGATTTGCAAATCATCGTATTCTGTTTTAATTTTTGTTTTACACAACGTCCCAACTTCATTGGAATTGGGGTTGTAGTACTTTTACTTTTGATACTTAAGTACATTTGAAGGCAAATACTGTGTACTTTTACTCAAGTTGAGGTCTAGAGTAAGGACTTCTACTTTTACTGGAGTAATATTTTACCTTGCGTATCTCTACTTTAACTCAAGTACATGATTTGTGTACTTCGTCCACCTCTGATCATGAAAATGTCTTGAAATATCATTTTTGCCATATCGCCCACCCCTAAGTGGAACTAAGTAAGTAACCCTGAAAAACAGCCATTTTTCCAGACAAGATTCATCAATCAGACTTCCAGGTAGTGAAGCATGTTTAATTACGCCAGAGCACACTTTCCACTGTTCCAGAGTCCAGTGGCAGCAGGTTTTACACCACTCAAGCTGTAACTCTGTAGTAAGTGATGCAACAGATGACAGGTGGCTTACACGCATCAACGTTAGGCAGTAGGCTCTGTGAGTTTGCAGGGTCTACCTGAGCCACTGAACTAAACTGATGTTGCTCCTCGGTGCTTCCATTTCACTGCAGCAGATCCAGAAGGGTAGAAATTTTGAAAACTGACTTGTGGCAAAGATGGCATGTTTAAAGTCACTGAGCTCTTCAGTATGTCCCATTCTACTGCCATTGCTTGTCTATGCATGGCTATGTGCTTGATTTTATACACCTGTTAGTAAGAGGTGTGGCTGAAACATCTGACAACAATAATTAGACGTTATTATACTTTTGGCCATACAGTGTACAGCAGTAGTTACAGCAAAAGACAGTCCATTTAATTTAAAGGATAAATAGAAGCTGGAAAAGGTCAAGTAAAAAACAGATTGTGACGGTTCCTGGTAAACAAGTAAGCAAGAAAAATGTAGAATATTTCCCCCTCTAATACTTTCAGGTGGCAATAGGTAATGTAATCACTTCCAATGGGGCGTGCTAAAGCTGAATTGTTTATTCTTCTTGTAAAAAAGTGATATTCAGTGTTAGCCAGTAAGATATGACTGTTTAATTTTTGTTGTCGAGGGATATCTTGCTCCAATTTGTTGAACAAGCGTCTATTTGCAACAACGACAGCCAATCAACATCCCCTCTATTATGCTCCTTGAGCCAGTTTCAGACTTGGACGTGAAAGCTGGCTGACTTTCCAGTCTTTTCAACAGCTTTGGCCAGATTTTAGTGACAATGGAATCTCCAGCCAGACTCTGACCCAACTGATGTCTGGCCAATGGAAATGAGGCAATACACTGTTGTGTACAACACGTTGGTCTACATTAGGAAAGAACATTGTGAATGTCTTCATATTTTCAATATTAAAAGCAGCGTTTGTTTCTGTTTTATGTGTTGGTTGTGATGAGACTAAGTAAATGCATATTGTATATCTGCCCTTTCCAGCCTCCTTCATGTCTTCTCCCTTGTCACACCTGTTCATTATTGCTTCCATCCATGTTTTGTTTTCCTTCTTTTCCCTGGTGTTTGTAGACTTATCCTGCTGAGTGTGTGTATTTGCTTCTGGGTGTTTTAAGGTACTAACGTTACTCAGTTTTCTCATTGTGATTTAAACAAAGCTTTCCAAAGTTAGTTTAACAAAGTTTAGCTTGACTTGATAATGGTGATTCTATAACACAAAGTGATATATATTTACATTGTTTTATACAGAAACAATTGGAACTTACAGTATCTCACAAAAGTGAGTACACCTCTCACATTTCTGCAAATATGTTTTATATCTTTTCATGGGACAGCACTACTGAAATGAAACTTGAATATAATTGAAAGTAGTCAGTGTACAGCTTGTATAGCAGTATAGATTTACTGTCCTCTGAAAATAACTCCACACACAACCATTAATGTCTAAATAGCTGGCAACACATCTGAGTACACCTCACAGTGAACATGTCCAAATTGTGCTCAGTGTCAATATTTTATTTGACCACCATTATTATCTAGCACTGTCTTAATCCTCTTGGGCATGGAATTCACCAGAGCTGCACAGGTTGCTATTGGAATCCTCCACGATGACATCACGGAGCTGGTGGATGTTAGACTCCTCCTTCCGCTTGAGGATGCCCCACAGGTGCTCAACTGGGTTTAAGTCTGGAGACATACTTGGCCAGTCCATCACCTTTACCTTCAGCAAGGCATTTGGCATCTTGGAGGTGTGTTTGGAGTTGTTATCAAGTTGGAAAACTGCCATGCAGTGTAGTTTCTGAAGGAAGGGGATCATGCTGGACACCATCTGAGCCAAACAAGTTTATCTTGGTCTCGTTAGACCACAGGACATGGTTCCAGTAATCCATGTTCTTGGACTGCCTGTCTTCAGCAAACTGTTTGTGAGCTTTCTTGTGCATCATCTTATAGGCTTCCTTCTGGGATGACGGCCATGCAGACTGAGTTGATGCATTGTGTGGCGTATGGTCTGAGTGCTGACAGGATGACCTCCCTCTTCTTCAACCTCTGCAGCAATGCTGGCAACACTCACGTGTCTGTTTTTTGAAGCCAACCTCTGCATATGACGCTGAACACATGGACTCAACTTCTTTGGTCAACACTGGTGAGTGTGTCCCATGAAAAGATATAATAAAATATTTGCAGAAATGTGAGGGGTGTACTCACTCCAAATACTCGTTTGTAGTTCGTTTTGTGGTTTGATTAATTTGTGCATTGTGAAAACAAAATGGCCCCAGTCCACTTTAGCTTTGCTTTATGGTGAAGACCTCGAGGCTCGCCGTACGCACAGCTGCAGTCTTCAGCACTTTAGCAGGTAAAACGATCAAAGATCATTTATAAGGTTCTACTCAGGATAAAGTCTGTCCGTGATCTGAGACAGACAGCAGACATAGTAAAGCAAGAAGACCCAAGAGCTCGCATGATTTTACCGTGTCAAAGGTTTGAGCTGGGCATGCAACGCAATTTTCAGCTGCTTTCACACTGAATAAAAATTTGCCAGGTGGTGCTCAGTGAGGAGCACAGCTGAAAACAGAGCCCACCATGGCAGACCCGCAGGGCCATTTTTACAATTTTGCGCGATGCACTTTGGCTAACCATTGCAGCGTGGCCAATAGGAGAGCAGCAGGCGGGTCTGGTCGTGGTTCTCGTCCCCTGATAGGTCAGAGTTTTCAGAGAACCCCACCTACTTGGCGAGCGCTAACACGGAATGACACAGTTTACAGTTTAATCATAGTTGTTGTATTTAGTTACTAAAAGTTATTATGTTTAGTTGACATTCTTTTAAAGCCCCAGAGAAACTACTGATGGATGTGAAGGTCTTATAAATGACTATGAATAATAAATAACCAATTACTTTTTGATGGCAATTTGTCCTTATCTTAGAACAACTGTTAATTGAAACTATACATTTCTGCTTGAGTGGTCTTACTGTTTTCCAGTCTGAGCAATCTAATAAGTGAAAGCACTTACAAAAACTGGATGAGCTTCATAAAAAACACCACCAGAATGCAACTGACCACGCAAACCTGCACCAGAGCTGCATAAACCAGTATAAATCGGCATAGACCAGCTTTTAAGCAGGGATAGTGGCAAATTTATCGTTGTTCCCAACTAGCAGCGTTTTAATTAGACAACAACATAGCGCATCTTGGTAAAGTGGCATTTTAAGCTAGAAGCTTAATGTTTTGCAGCCAATCAAAACTAATTTATTCAGGTTAAATGTAATTTTAACAAACATTCTGTAAAGACTGTCCAACCTAGCGATGAGCCAGAAAGAATGCATTTATGGGCTGAGTATGTTAAAAAGTGCCAACATTTTATAACCCTATTTCGTTATAGCTCCATAATTCCAACTCTTTCTTAGCATACAGCAAGCTGTGAATATGAAATATGAGCAATGTGAATGCAGATCAATATACTGTTCGCAGCTGTCCAAAACTGTAATGTCTGTTGCTTCTTAAAAGCGCCACATCATGGTTGTTGAAGCAAAACTTTATAATTAACTGTTTTTGACTAATATGAGACAGATACATTAAAGCCCAGTAAAATGTCCACAGACAATAGATCATGAAACCAAAGCTGTGGAATAAGGGAGATATATTAGTCATGCTGAAAGACAGAAGGGGAGGCTAAAGAGTGTCTCTCTAGAGGGCTAAACCACTGAACACTTACACAAAGGGGACAGAATGGAAGATGCATTGCTGTAGGCATTACATGTAAAACTAGTCTTTAATTGTTAATGAATGAAAAAAAAAAGTTTTAATTAACATTGGCAAAAAAATAAAGCTTTGAATCTTCCTAAACGCTCTTTCTCCTTACAGCGCTCCTATGTGATATTGATCCAAATATGTAGAGGGTTAAACATAAATATTAAGTATAATAAGTATGTAAGTCATAAATAAGTAATGAAAACTAACATTATTAAATTTCTGTTATGGAACATTTAAGGATAATGATGTTTTCAGGTGGGTTTATGTTCCCAGCAAAATCCCTTTCACTTCCGGATTTCGTTTTTGCTCCTTCGTTTCTGGTGTGCTAATGTGTTTCCTATAACGATGCAAAAGAAGCACCATAGAGCCTTTATTGTTGGATGTATATCAAAACCTTATCATAAAAGTATCATAATACAATCTATCAGGTGTCACAAGATGTGTTTGGAAGCAGTGGTTGGATAGTGTAGTGGTTAACACCTCTGCCTTCTACACTGTAGACTGGGGTTCAATCCCCACCTAGGCAAACACCCTACACTATACCAATAAGAGTCCTTGGGCAAGACTCCTAACACTGCCTTGGCCTACCTATGTAAAATGATCAAATTGTAAGTCGCTCTGGATAAGAGCGTCAGCCAAATGCCGTAAATGTGTTTGTTACCATACCGTGTGATAAATTTCTGTGAGGGAGCTTATAGAGGCATTAAACATTTCAGATGTCTGGTTCCAATCACCACCACTGTAGACACTTCTGAGTTTATAGGTTTCTGTGCAACAGAGAATTTCACATCACTCTGAATAACTTTGGGTCTGTGTTTTGGTGATCCAATGACGTTCGGATTTCACTTGCCCGCATAAAAAGCCAGTTGTACTACCCCAGGATGCACTATTAGCTAACAACATTTGTAGCTGGTCAGAGACGTATCTGGTCAGAGACGTAAGCTCATTTAAAACAAGTGTTAATGGAAATGCTTTCATTATCTGTATAGAATAACATATAACTCAATGGAAATCAATGCTTGCTCGCAGATGAGAGCAGGTGCCTTCATGCCGTCCACGTAGATGAAAGTGTCCAAGCAAGTGGTCAGCAACACGTGGCTATTTTGTGCCCTGTTGCGGCTCCAGTGCAGCATTAGATTTTAAGGTAAAAATAAAATAATCCTTCTTTGCAGTAAACAAAGCTCTGCTGAATGTTCTAACACAGGAGTTAATGCTGGAGTAAATGTAGCCTATTGTCACGATTGGCCCCTCCCAGTCCTGTCCATGTGTTTGTGTTTTGGTTTAGCACATGTGCATTTGTTTTGGTTTTGTAACTCCTCCCATGATTGTTTGTACCTATCCCTCGTTTTCCCTGTTATTTAAGCCCTGCGTTGCCGGTCTTTGTATTGGTCTCTTGTTTCATGTCCTTGCTTTGTTTTGATGTTTGCTTCGTGGACTCTGTTTGCTGTTAGTTCTGTTCTGGTTTGTGTCATGCCTGAACCCCATTCTATCCGTGTTGGCTATATGACCTTGGACCGTTATGACCCTGATTCTGGATTTGCCCTTAATAAATCTCGCTTATCTCAGCGTATGCGTCTGCCTCCTCGCTGCCCGTCATACCTATAACTGCTGATTCCCCGTTTAACCCTAAATATTGCTGTGCAGACTGTTGGTCACACAGCAATGGAGACAACGGTCTCACTTAGCTAGTAGCAAACAAAGGGGAAAAGATAAATATTTAAAATGAACGTCAATAATTTGGAGACAAATTGACTTATTTGTGTTTATAAGCACTCATCTAGTTTCCTGATACTTTTAAAACATCTGCAAAGCGAAACTGTCAAACATGAAAAAATTGCAAAGCTGAAGTCAGCTTCTTATTTGTCAACTCCACTTCTTATTCAAATTGTGCTGGTCCACCTTAAATGGTGTAGCAGTTACAATCTTGCACCTCTGGCACCATTTAAGTGGAACGGGAAGATTCAAACAAGAATCTGGTAAAAAAAAAAAAAAATCTAATGTTCAGAGACATTTTACAAGAAACTGTTCCAATTTTGCTGAAAGCATCCTGACAGAGATGTGAGAAAAGCAGATGTAAGCCAAGACTTAGAGCAGAGGAAAGTAAATCCTCTTTTATTTTTATTATTTATTTATTTATTTATTTATTTATTTATTTATTTATTTATTTTTAGTTTTTATCCTGTACTAGTACATCAGCACACATTGACATAGCTTCACAGCCAAGATGGTAAAACATTACTTCAATAAAATGGACTTAATATGTTGTGGACAATATGGCTCTTTACAACATTTAGAATGCCGACCCCTGGTCCAAGCCAAGCTCGTCCACGCATATTGTAATACGGAAAAGAGTAAACGAAAGTAAAATGGAGATGACACAAGTGGAAAAGGTACAATTTAATCTCATCTTTCGAACAGTGTAAATGGTATCTGGCCAAAGTTTTTCTAAATGTGATCCAGACATGAAACACTTGTTAAGACTTGACAGGCTCTTAGTTGACATCTTAATTACATTATTGTTCAAAAAAATTGAAAAATGAAGGAATTCCCCTTTAAATCTCTGAATTTCCAACTGTATTTTAATGTTCGTTACATATTACAGCAAATGCAACAACGGCATTTGGAAATCCCATTATTAAAAACAAGAGTTAATTCGGTAGAAGACATTTAAATATGATATATGGCTTAAAACAGAAAGCATGTGAGATGCTAAAGATGCAACCAAATGGACCAACAGAGTTCATGAGGGGGATTAGCACAGCAAATGTAGGCATAATCAAACTGAGAAGGCCTTTTTCCTTTTCTTTGAGCAGCTCTTTTTTTTATTCCTGGATTACTCTCAGCATAGACGCTCGACCCAGGGGGCCCTTGTGTCTCTTGTCATCCGATTCCAAGTTCAAACATCCTCTCTTTTCTCCTCTCCCCTCTTCCCTCGCAATTCTTTCCGTTCAGGCATTCGGCAGGGGTTTGAGCGAAAAGAGGTTTAAAGAGGCAAAGAATGATGGCTGGGAAAAAAATAAAGTGTTTTGAACATGGATTGCGCAGTAGGGGAAACACTTATAGCTGGATTAAAATGCTAATATTACAGGCAGGATGCAGGCCTGGTGCTTCTAAAGCGGATGAAATACGGAGGCTTTGATGCAGACTTAGGAGAATATGTCCAGCTGTGTGCTGTGAGTCACAAGCAGACATGCATGGTTGACAATTAAGACAAGGTTAAGGAAGGTTTGGGTTTATTTAAGGTTTGGACTAGGGGTGCATTAATGTAGCGGCAAAATAATGACATGATTCAGCAGTGAAGCTTTCTTAATAGAAGCAATTTATGGAAGCTAAACCATTTGACTTAAATTAACATGTGAAGCCTCTATGTTTCTTTCATTTTTCTGCAGCTGTCTATTATTTTGATGGTCACAGTAGCAGAACATTATTTTTTTTTTCCGGCTGACTGATTTGTTCGTGACTTCAATGGATCAGTGTGGGCTCCTGTACAAATGGCCTCTTTCAAAGTCACATCACATGTACATGTACAGCATGTCATGGTGGCCCTATTATGCTCTCTTGGGCTCTGAGTTTTGGCAACGATCAGAATCAAACTCACAATCTCCAGGTGATGCTACCATGTCTTTCCATGGCTGTCTCCAAGTTGGAAATAATGACAGTGAGTTCTCAGCGCTGTTCTCAGTCAGTACAGACTTTTTTGCATAATATGAAAATATGACTCGATTCTTTTCTGGCAAAGATAAAAGTCCCACTGAAGCCTTTAAACTAGCAAAATTACTGTTGCAAACAGTGAAGCCACTCATGACATTTGTGAAGGGGAAGATGTTCTCTGAGGAGAGACGGAGTTGGACTCTTCCAGGCTCCACCCATTCTCCTCTTCTGCCATGCACCTGCAACTTATGTTGATCTCATTAGAACGACTTTATATACCCTTTTGTTTCCACCATGTGTTTGTCACTTGAGCTCTGAGCTTGTTTCTTGTGTTTGGGTTTCCCTGGTTTTCACCGCTGCATGTTTCCTGTCTGCCAGCCTGCCTGTGGGTTGACATCAGAATGCCTTTAAGCCCCTTCATTACAATAACACACCAGAAATAGCTTTTAGATTTTGCACTACTAAGGAAAAAAGTATAGGCTAACACTTTGCATGTTACACTTTTGCGTAAAGGTTTCCTGCCAGAGATGTGAGAAAGTGGCTCTAGCTAAACCTAGTGCTTAAAACAGAACAAAGCAAGTGAGTGTTTTTTGTTTTTATTGTTTAACCTGTACTAGTATGTTAGCACATACTGAAACATGTGTACAGCCAAGATTGTGCAATGGACATAGAATGTTGTGGCTCCCAAAGTGGTTTGAACAAAATGACTCTCCTTAAAATTTGGGTTGCCAACCCCCGATTTAGACCCTGAACTGCTAATGTGACTTGTAAACAAATGGTACAGGAGACAAAAAACTGAAGCTACGCAGCTGCGTTTGTCTCTGTTGTGGTGACGCATCCGATTAAGGCCGTCCTTTGACGCTGTCAAGGATGCATCACAAAGCTTTAGTGTTCATGCCACAAATGCTATGTGGTCATATGCATCTCTGAACACCTCTGATTGCGGTTTAAGTGACTATATCACAACGTGTCTCCAAGACATGTTGTACCCCCTTCACACCTGCACTCAGCGCTGTCCACTTATGATCACCCAAGATGCATGTTAATTCCAAGTGTTAACAGGGCTTTAGACTCAGTAACACATTATACATTTACTATATACTATACATATCTTACCCTTCAGGCCTTCCATTTGACGTCAAGAACACTTCCTGTCATTTCAAATGTATACTAGCAGCTGAAGCTGGTGGTAGAGACACTACAGTCATGGACAAATTTAGATCATTTGGTGTCCTTGGGCAGTAGTGCTATGGTGACCCATCCCCATGAATCCACTGATGATAATCAAAAACCTCTTGCTGAATTGGTCTTAGGATGTTTTTTCTAAAAGTGAGCCAGAGTTAACACCTCAGCTAAGGCCTTGTCAAGATTGGTTAGGTATGCAAATGAGAGGACATCAGTGCACTCGCCAAGATCACTAATGTCACAATGCGCATCAAGTAAGATGTTGAAATGAAAACAATCTCAGAGACGTCACTGTGCTAGATTCACACAATGATGTTTTGTGCATTTATGGCTGGATAATCAAGCTGACTCTTGTCATGTGAACATTCAAAGTAGATTGACTGTTTAAATGTGTTATAATAATAGATAAAACCATTTAACCATTTATGGTTATGCATACTAAGGCTTGTCATTCAGTAACTACAGGGAGTTACTAGTTACTGCAAACTAGTTAAGCTGTTCTTAGCTTATAGAAGTGTGTATTAATGCAACACACACTACCTATGTTGGGGTCGGCGTGGCTCATGGAGGTACTATGGTGGTCACTTTCCACTGATGGACAGGGTAGATGGTGGCTAATAAATTGCAGTGAAAGATGAGTCAGTAACTCTTAACCTACAAAGTTTAATTGATGTTTTTGTAATAAGGTGTTTCTGAACAAATGGCCAATGAGTGTAGATGCAAGGTGTGCATTGGCAATGCAGTATATATGACCCAATTTCGAATTTACGGCAAAATATTTGTTGCTTTGCGACAGGAGCAGCCAGACATCTTCATCCTGAGTGGCTCTGTCTGGAGTGAAAGAGCACATGCAGGCGAATGCAGAACATGCTGTACTATTCATCTCTGTTACATCTGCAAAAGGTCAGCTCATCTCCATAAAAATGTAGGTCGCTCCAACCGGAGAACAAAAAAGCCCATAATCGCTCTGCCAAATTAGTCTCTATGCCCCATACTTGCACCACAATTTCATATATACGAGAAAGGGGAGGGAGTTTTTGTGCGTTTTTTTTAATGAAAAGGTTTCACTCTATTGATCTCTCTTTCGCTCAGACTAGAAGGAAGCACTGATGGTGGATCCCAAGGTCTCTCGTTTACTCATTAAAATGACTTGGCAGCAAAGAAATAAAAGCAGCGAGAGAGCAAAAAAAAAAAGACTTGGACATACACAAAAAAATTGGTCACTGCCTGCTTGTAAACTGATCTTATCGATCTGAGGATGCTCTCTAATCAGTATGTCGATGGACACCTTGCTGAGAAGAAATCTACTGGCCTCACAGGCTTTAGGAAAAGCCTGGCTGAGGTTTCAGAGTATGAAAACCAGCTCTTTAAGCTAGAAGAGCAGTACTAGGATTTAAATCGTGATTAAATCCTTACTTTCTAACTTTTTTTTTTACTGAATTTGGTGCCATCACCAATATATCTAAATGGCACTTGACACTAAGTATGCTCTAATTAGTTGAACTGTACACTGAAATAAATTATATTTTTACGAGTTACTGGTCACCAGCCATACATTTAGGCTGCTGCTGTTGTAGTGAACTCCTGAAGGAATTTAGTATTGTTTATGCCTCAGTAATGCTAAATATTGGTACTTCATCATGTCATAGAGTGCAAAAGCATGCTATTTGGAATACGGCTTTGAGTACCACTTTACAGTAAGACTAATATCATAAACAGTTCCTGAGCTGATTAAAATCTGGTTTATCAGTAGTTATTGAAGTTTATTTTTTTTAATAAAGTTTATCAGTAGTTATTGATTAGGCCATACACAACGTAAATCATTAATAAGCAGTTAAAACACATACATAAAAATATAATCACTGGCCAAATAATGAGCCCACATTCATCTATACTGTTAAACCTCAGAAACCTCATCACACCTTCATATTTATCAGATAGAACAGCTGTTACCCCTATTTTATTTATGTTATATATGTTTATTAATGTTTAAGGTGTTTATGACTTAGTTAATAACCTTTAACATACTAGTGTTAAACCATACAGAAACCCCTGATAAAGATCTTCTTATAGTGATACCAGTTTTGGTCAGTCGCTGCTTTTTATTACTACCACTATTATTACGGGATATTTCATGTGGAGCTTGTGGTTATTTGAGAAGTGTTTTTTTTTTCTTTTGCATTTTGGCTTTCCGGATGAAAACAGCATTTTCTTTCACTGAAAAGTTTTTGAAAATGCTCTTCTTAAGCTTTTATTTTCTGGCAGTATTTTTGCATTCTCACGTGGATGAAGAGATTTCCTAAAACACTAAGTGTGGATGAAGATTTATGGTTCAGGAAAAGTTAGGTTGAATTAAATGGATTTTTAGTTGAATTCAGTTAAAGACAATGGGACACATTGACCAATATTGTTTTTTTCTTGAATTTGTTCTTGAGAAGGGTGCTACGTGAAAGTCTACATCACATTCATGACATGTTCTTAAATCACAGAATTGTTTGCATCCTTATGTTCAGACCCAAGAAGACATTTCTTCTTAAAAATGGCTGGTGAAAGAGGCCCAGTGTGAGCATCTACACAGCTTCTACAGTGGACCATCTGCTTACCATCAAAAAGTCCAGAAAAAGAGCAAGATGAGGTCAAGTGGAAACGAAAAAGCTTTTGTGTCTGGCTCAGCCACTGCGCCTCAGGCTGCACTGAAGCCATGCACACAGTCTCGCATGATCTTGAGGATATGGAGCTGATTCAGGCTCCTGGCATATCCTTGGCCCACCTTGTTTGCTGGCTACTGCTGAGTTCTTGCTCAGCATGCATTAAGTGATAGCAAAAAAAACCACCCGAACGCTTGCTGTTTGCAGTTATCTTTTCTTCACAGACAGCCCTACCCCACTTGATCATATGTTACACCTTTTTCAATATGTTAGTGTCCTACTTCTAAAGCAAATGTTTCGGCATGGTTTTGTGACAAAGCAAATCTAAAGCAAAGCTGTGAAAGTGACATGAATGTAAGTTTAGGGTTAAGGTTGATGTTAGAAGCCAATTTTACGGCCGGAAGTGGCAAAAGCCTCATGCAATTTGATATTATTTGTCAGTCCGTGACTGAAGTACCCTTGAGCAAGGCACTTAACCCCCAATTGGTCACCAGACACCAAGGATAGGGCTGCCCACCGCTATGGGCAAGTGTGCTCACTGCCCCTAGTGTGCGTGTTCACTAGTGTACATGTATGTGGGTGTTTCACTGCACGGATGGGTTAAATGCGGAGGTCCAATTCGTCTGTGTGCAAACACAGTTGGCTGATGGTTTTGAATGAATTAATTATATTTATTTACTTTTTTTCTTTTCTTTACTTTTTTTACAGCTGCATTATTGGCCTGAACTTGGGGCAAGTTTTAGAAAGACCACACAGTAAATTTGATCAAATAAAATGTGAGTGCATTGCAGTGTGGAACAAAAGAGTGTCAACACAGTTTTATCTGCAGTGGCGGAGGCAAAGAAATTCTATTTTGCCTCAGGTGGCGGAATTTCATGGGACAAGCTTGACTGCTCCCGGAACAATAACTAATAACAAATCAGCCTAAGCCAGAAGCGAAAGGGGAGGAAAAAAAATCATATTTTTTCATGTTCCGTATTTAAGCATGAGGTCAGGACTCGTGAACAGAACCTGAAAGAAATGAAACACTCTGCTTACCTCCTGCCATGCTGAGTTTAATTAAGACCTGTACATAATTACAGACCTCTGTGTAATTATGGCATAACAGGGCCAGCTCTAGCCTTTTGGGGGCCCTGAGCAAGATTTTGTGGGCCCCCTATCTTACTAGCTGATTTATTGTGAAATTAGTAAGTAACAGCAATGACTACCACAAACGGTCTAAATTATGTCAGTTTAGAACCGGCTAATTTGTGTACTGCTGATTATTTGATGATTTTTGGGGCTCTATTTAGTTATAGTTTAATGTAGTGATGTCGTGTAGTTTAAAGTGCAGAATTAGTGGTGACAGCGTTGGTTGTTTACTGTTGTAAAAGATTTGCTCACTACATATTAAGGTGGTATAATCTTTTTTTCCTTTTTCCTTCTTTGTCAAGAAATTGGATGTTCATTATTAATGTTGCGCCTTCATGCAAGGCCATGCAAAGTGCCTTAGAGGGACTTGTGCTCAAAGTTGAAATGAGACACATGGATCCAAATGATGAAACAAGAACTGCAGTATAAATCTTCAGCAACAACCAGTAGCAAAAGAGCGCCATAACATATTACACCAAATCTTCACCCTCGAAATAATGTTATTATATTTATTTCGTGATTCTGCTAGTGAACTTTGTAATGTAAATAACACTGCCGTCAAATAAAAATATCAAAATATTTTAACAGTTACTAAACTTTTTTTAATGGAATTACTTACACAAGAAAAGTGTGTAATTCTGACTGAATTTTGATTCTTACAGCAGCTGATAAAATGTGGTTAAACAAGCTAATGACCACAATGAGCTCGGAAAAACCTGCTGCCACAAGACAGGCTACGACAGTAAAGTTCTTCCAAAAAAATCCCATAAAGTACTCCACTGTCCATAAATAATGATAGGTAAAAATGAGAAAGCAACCCTGCTGCTCTTGTAAGCTTGAGTTTGATCAGCTAATTTGCTTCATTTACTTAATGAAGTAACAGCACCGCCAGAGTTATTAAAGCCATTACAACATTATGTTAACCACTTAAAAACCCAGACTTATAACGTACTAAGACTTATTATTTGGTAACTAACTGGATTTCTGAGTTTTGGCTGAGCTATTCATAGGTTATAGAAGTGTGTAATAAAACTTTGGGCCTGCTGGTGGGGCAAGGCCATTTAAAGGGTTAATGACTACTAGCAATGACTAACTTTAATAGCATACCAGCTAAAATTATACTAGGGTTCAATATCTACCTTTTAGAGTAGATACAGCACAGTACAGAGTACAGAGCAGACACTGTCATTGATATGTGAAGTTAACAACACAGATGTTTTCTATGTCTGCTTTGGCTTTGAAAATGCATACAAAACAGTGCCCTTCAGTCCTTCAGTCTGGATCTGGCATATTTTATCACCATATCACCATAACATTCAAATTCTGAGTTGAAGGCTTAAATGATAATTGAACTTGGATTATAAAAGTGGTTGCTGAGCAGCGATTGGAAGGTCAAGAAAATGCATGTAATGTAACAATACAGCTCAATTCAGAAGTTGTTAGGAGGCCCCCTGGTGACCACAGGGCGCTTAGCAGTCACTTATGTGACTAACTAAGTAGACCTGGCACTGAGAGTAAAGATATTGATGCGCGGAGGGCACAGGGAGTTAAGTGGAGGAATAATGAAGAGAGTAAATTACAGAACAGCATGGTTCTATCTCAATATGTGGTGAGGTGTCCACATTGGGGGATGTTTTAAGCCATCAAATGCATAAATTCCTCAGTTCACATGTCTTATTATATCATTAATATCAAAGTAAAACATTGTATCTTCATTCTTATCATTTTCTCCACAGTTTGTAAACGTTTGTAAACATTTACAGTGTGAATTCTTATGACGAATGGACCAGTAGAAATGGTCCAAAATGGCTTGGAAAAAAAATCTGGTTACATTCAGTTCTGTTAAGTTTTTTTCTTGCTCCTGAACATTTGCCATTTAGAAAATACAAGGTTTTCATCCAACTGTGACAGTATGATGCCTGCTTTCTTATTTTGGCCTAATTTTAAATGAATACTTGTGTATTTCAACCTTATGTCTGTTTCCTGCATCTGTAACATCAGTTACCACAAACAACAGTTTCAGCACTTTTCCCAGTACTTTTTGTGAAAGAACTGAAGATCTTTTGACTTGCTTAAGTCCTTGTCCTTTACCTTCTATTGTAAATGTCTAAAGGCAGCAGTTTTACTGTTCTTTTCTAGGTACATGGAAACTGTTTTTGACCGTTGATTGTAGGCTACAGATGTGACAGATATTAGATTGAAATATTGTGAAGAATTCCTTCAATGCAGAGTCACACACTGTGTCCAAAAGTATCCAGACATCCCTAATGATTAGTGAATGAGTATTTTAAAGTTTCAAAACGATTTCTGACCCAGATGTTCAAACGTGCTAAACATCTTATTTAATCTAATGTAGCCTTCCTAAGGAAAGATGAGTCTGAGGCGGACTCTCTATTAATACCTTTGATTTCAGAAGAGACAATAGTGTTTCGGTGCTTCATATTAGACACTGGAAGTATAGATACTTCATATTAGTGTATTCATATTTATGTCAACTCTTAGAAACATTATTATTATTGTCATTTTGCTATGTCATGTAAATGCTTTCAGTGTTATGGCCCCTAAGCTCTTATTCCTCAGGGTACATTTTGGTTTTTCCATCTGAATTTACATGACCAAATCATAAGGCAAATTGCTCAGTAACTGCATTAAATAAATGTGCATTTATATTTTATTTATTTATTCTTAAAAGCTCCCATCCAATTAACAGAATGTTTTATGATACATATATTGCTATGTGCTTACAATTTACTGCTGAAAGCCAAAAATACCGTCTGTTTATAGCCCAGATTTGATGAAAAATGAGTCGACTTTCAGTAGACAAAAAACTTTTTAAAAAAAGTTCAGCTTCTTCTATTATAAGGGTTTGAAATGACATTACCCATCTATTTGACTGGAAAGAAGACAAAGTGCAAAGTGGTCTTGGGTATGTGAAAGGCACTACAGAAACTGTTATTTCTATTTCTAAGTTGTTCATTTACTCAGTGTTTTATTGCCGCCTCGCTGCAACCCTGCTTGCTTAATTCCAGTACCACAGTCTGTTTTCGCACATGCCCAGACTGAGAACTCTAAAAGAAATGTAAGAGTTTACAGTAATAAGAGTACTTCTACTTCCGGCGGTGCGGCGAGTAGCTGCAATGGCCACTTCGGGAACAGCAAAACGGTGCTTTTTTGCTATTTTTGTTTACTGTCTGTCGTGTAGCCCGACCAAAACTAGATATCATGACTGTTATAACCAGCACCATCATCTACCATCGCCAGAGCCTGCTACAGCTGAGAAATCAGCCAATCTCTGCTTCCAAACAAACTGCGGGAAGAGCTGCACGAGCTAGGCTTGCTACGATCCCTGGTGCTGTGTGAGCCTGCTGGCCGAAAGCGACGCGTGAGGAGGCAGAAGCGAGGCAAGCGAGCCGGTGTGCGCGCTAGGCTAATGGCTAACCCCACACGACCAGCCGTTCCATCGCTCTAATGTTTGGTCCTTGCAGAATAAACTGGACTACCTCCTTATTTGCCTAGAGAGCCGAGTTCGCTGTATATAATAGCGGTGTATATAGCTCCCAGTCCTAATGCTAACACCACACTGAACGAGCTGTACAGCGCTATCAGCGATCTGCAAAACACACACCTAGATGGACTGTTTATTGTTGCCAGTGATTTCAACCATGCCAATCTGAAGTCAGTACTCCCCAAATTTCATCAGTATTTGCACTTTGCAACCTCTGTGGCTAACATGCTGGATCTTGTTTACACAAACATCCCCGGGGCGTACAGGGCCGAGCCCCGCCCCCACTACGGCATGTGGCAGGGCATCCAGGCCATCACCAACTACAAGTCACCTCCACCTGCTTGTAACAGTGATGCCTCCCTTCCAGACATGCTTAACAACTTCTATGCTCGGTTTGAGGCACAGAACAGTGCTTCAAGTCCGCCATCATCATCCCTGTGCCAAACAAATCTCCAGTGTCCTGCCTCAATGACTACTGTCCCATTGCACTCACTCCATTCGTCATGAGGTGCTTCAAGAGACCTGTCATGAGGCACATTAAAGACCAACTTCCTCCTTCCCTGGACCCACTGCAATTTGCATACTGCCCCAACTGCTCAACAGATGACGCCAGCTCCACCACACTCCAACTGGCTCTCTCCCACCTAGACAATAAAGACACCTACGTCACAATGCTGTTCATAGACTTCAGTTCAGCATTCAACACCATCCTTCCTCAGCAGGTGATTGGAAAACTGAGCCTACTGGGCCTGAACACTTCTCTCTGTAACTGGATCCTGGATTTCCTATCTGAGAGACCTCAGTTAGTCAGGATAGGAAATAACATCTCCAGCAGCACCACACTGAGCACCGGTGCCCCTCAGGGCTGTGTGCTCAGTCCACTGTTTACTGACTCATGACTGTACTGCAAAGTACAGCTCAAATCACATCATCAAGTTGCTGATGACACGACTGTGGTGGGTCCAATCAGCAAGAACGATGAGTCAGCATACAGAGAAGGACATGCAGCAGTTAACGGACTGGTGCGGAGCCAACAACCTGTCTCTGAATGTAGACAAAACTAAGGAGATGGTTGTTGACTTCCGAAGAGTGCAAGGTGACCACCCCCCACTGAACATCACTGGCTGTGCTGTGGAAATCATCAGGAGCACCAAGTTCCTCGGTGTCCACATCACAGATAACCTCACCTGGTCCCCCAACACCAACTTCATAGCCAAGAGAGCCCAGCAGCACCTCTACTTCCTGCAGAGACTGAAGAAGTCTCATCTCCCCCCCCTCCCATCCTCACCATGTTCTACAGGGGGGTTGTGGAAAGCATCCTAAGCAGCTGCATCATCGCTTGGTTTGGCCTCAGACTGCAAGATCCTACAGTGTACAGTGAGGACAGCTGAGAAGATCATCGGGATCTCTCTCCCCTCCATCATAGACATCTACACCACATGTTGTATCCGGAAAGCCACTAGCATTGTGGATGACCCCATCCATCCCTCACCTGGACTTTTTTCACTGCTGCCGTCTGGCAGAAGAGCATCCGTGCCACCACTGCCAGACTCTGCAACAGCTTTATTCCTCAAGCAATCAGGTTCTTAAACTCACAAGGACTGAGCTTACTCCACTGTGTACTTGTACATAGATGGAATGACAATAAAAGCCTCTTGACTTGACTTGACATGCACTAACAAATCTGATTACTGAACTAAAATACAGCGCTCTTTATCTGATTTCTTAATCTGATTTCTAGAACTTACTCTGGTCTAAGAAATTGACGTATGCTGTTTATATGACCTTTTGAATAATCAGGTAACTGCAGAAATCTGATTATGACCAGATTATTGAGCACATGTAAACATACTCTTTGAATGTTTTTGGGATTACTTGCATCATGAGATGCAACCAACTTCAAGAACTGAACTTTAGCGGTGTGAAGAAATATCCCTACACATTTCTACCAAAAACTGAAAGCAAGTAAGTCTTCTGGAAAGGATGAGAACAGTAATGAAGGCAAAGAGTTTACACACTAAATGCTGAAGATGTTAGATTTTGCCATTTTTGAAAGTGTCATTTTTTTTCTTAAGGGTTTTCTGCTTTTTTTGTTGAGACTGGAAAATGAGTAACTTGCGTTTCATGTGCTTTTTGACTGGAATTGAAATGAACAAAAGGTATGACCCATGCATGACACTGTACATACTATATTCTATAACTACACTTTCCATGAAATACAAGTTTAAACAAAAGAGGAAAGCCTTTTAAACATGCCAAAATCAATCTGTCCTTCTGTCATCATCTTTCTCTGTAGCTTGCCCAGTGCTGAAAGATATCAGCAGATGTTAATGGGTCATTGCACCTTTGTGATATTTTTTGCCCTGACACATCAAAGGCTGCTCTCCCTGCTGCAAATGGAGCATACTACTATAAAAAGTATGGATGGCTCTTACTCAGACGCTTGTACAATGAGCGAGGGCAGGACCGGATCACTATCTCTGTGGATAGGGAGTTATCCATCTTAGAGAAGCTGCTTGATGCCCAGGGCATTCACAATTTATATTTGCAAGCGCTGATGATTAATGTACGGCATGGGAAAGTGAATTTTGCCATAAATTTTGCATGTGCCTGCTACTTCTTAGTGAGGAATGTCTAAGTCTCATTTGAATAAGAGAGGCTTGTTTTTTTTTTTTCAGGGCACACCTAAGAAGTTAACAGATTATTCCATCTTTTTTCAACCTCTGCCATGACAGCAGCATACAGTTAATTGCTAAAGACAGTTTCCTTGTCCTTAGAGAAGAAAATGTATTTTTGTCCTTAGACAAAAATACATTTATATAGAAGCCAGTTAGTAGGTGCTTTTACTTAGTGCTGGGAAACATTGAAATGATTGTATGTGGTAATCAGCTGTAAGCTACAGATGCATCTGATGGAGATTAGGTTAAGAAATGCTGATGTATTCCTGTAAGGGCAAGGTCGCAGGATAATCATCTCTACCATTGTTATTACGGCTAGCATGCCTAAGGCTTCCTGACGGAACAATCTGCAGTAGTAATCACTCTCTGGCACTAGTCTATTGTAGCTCAGAGCAAATCAGTCTCAAGAAAAGAAGCTCAGTTGTGTAAAAATAGGCCGTTTTAATGTCAGTAGAATGTCAGGTGATGACACTATGCAAAAGCAGAACATTTTTGAAGACCACTCTTCACTTATTAGCACCTATTCCACCTGGATGGACATCTTTTTCCCTAATGGTCAACTTTTACAATACAGAATCAATCGCTACAGACATCCAAACTTCATGTGACCTTCAGATTAGCTCAAGAACAGCGTAGAGAGCTTCATGAAATGGGTTTCCATGGCCAAGCAGTTGCATCCTAGCCTTACATTACCAAGTGCAATGCAAATTGTCGAATGCAGTGGTGTAAAGCGCTGCCACTGGACTCTGGAGCAGTGGAGACGTGTTCTCTGGAATGCCAAATCACAGTTCTCTGTCTGGCAACCCAAAGGATGAGGCTGGGTTTGAAGGTTGCCAGGAGAACGGTACTTGTCTGACTGCATTATGCCAAGTGTAAAGTTTGGTGGAGGGGGGATTATGGTGTGGGGTTGTTTTTCAGGAGTTGGTCTCAGTCCCTTAGTTCCAATGAAAGGAACTTTTAATGCTTCAGCAGACCAAGAGATTTTGGGCAGTTTCACAATATACATGTGAAGGAAGATGAGCGAATACTTTTGGCAAAATATTGTATGTTTTAAGGCAATGTGTTTCATAATTTATTAAAACTTTACCTAGATTATCTGTCAACTTTAGCTAAATTAGCTACTGTGTCAGCTACCATATTTGCTATCCAAACTACATGCTGGCCAGCCATTTCCAGTTGTTTCCTAGATAGCAAGCATATATTGGTCTGTTGGCTTGATAAGGTCAGCATCCTGCTAACTGTTTGCACTGTTGGTCCACCCTCGGACCACCCAGATTATTTTTCTGCACACAAGCTCTACTTAGTTTTAATCTTCCCAAACAAATTTTAAATGCAAATAGACTTTTATTTTAAAAAATAAACTTAGACAAATGTTACAAACAACTGAGAGAGGAAAATAATAACTAGACCTACTATAAAAAGATTTTATAGACAATGTTGTTGCTGACACTGTGCTAGATTAATCAGTAACTAAACTCACTTACAAAGAATTAATAAAGAAATGAAGGAAGAAAAAATAGGTAAAGTGAGTGGAAAATGAGCCAAGATAAGTAGAATTTTGTCTAATATTCTGCTTAGCCACTGGTGGACCACACAAAAACACCTGAGAAAGATGCTAGTGGACCAACAGCTTTGCCATCAGTGAGCTGACAGTGGTCCACTATCCTTTTGCAATCAGTGTTCTGTCTGCATTGACCGCATGTAGTACTTCAGTTTGGTCCATCAGACTTACCATCCAAAAACTACATGCTAGCCAAACAAAAAAGCTGCAGTTGTGTGGTCTTTTAACTCACCATTGCCCTTTCAGTCCCCATTGCTCACTAGCAGCACAACACAGCCACATAATTTCCCACTGAAAGCCAACAATGTTTTAGTTAATCTAATAACAGAGTTACAGGGAATTCATGATTATATCAATCAAATCAAATATCCCAGTTGATTTCCATTCCACTGACAAAATAGCCACTAACGGGCCTGCAGAAAGATGCCATGTTGCTGGCGATTTGCCCAAAACTTCATTTATCCACATCTTTCTTCACCCCTGCTGTCAAGTTTGGAGTGAGCGCTGCTTTCAGACCTTCATTACAAGAAACAAGGTGATTCATGCAGACTTTAGTGCACCGTCGATCAAATCTTTGATGCACAGGGATAGAAATAGCAAGCACTCAAATGAAATGCACCACCAGCTGAGAGCCCTTGACTTGGATTGGACTGAAAAACAGCAAAGACATGGCAAACGAATACAGTGCGCAGATTCTTTGACATTACAGCAGAGATAAGGGGGTACGTGTTGGAAAAGGATGCCATGACAGACAGCAGAGAGGGAGGAGAATGGCAGAAGAAAGAGTATGAGGTGAGGAGAAAGACGCATTGATGGAGGGAGATGTAGAGAATGATAGAGGAAATGAGGGACAGAGGCGGAGAAATGAGGGAGAGAAAGACTGATAGGAGAGAGGGAGATGGCAAGATAGATAGATAAGCGTGTGTGTGAAAGGTACCTTTACTTCTGAATTAAGTGTTTACGGTTAAGCCTTCAAAATCCCACCAGGGTTGATGATGGAGGATTGCTGCACCGCACCCCTACCACGCTAATGTGCGGTACCGTGCAAAAGTTCAAGATCACTCTTCATTTATTTGACCTTAAAACAGTCACTAAGCACTAAAGACCACAGTTCTATTTAAAACCATTCAATATCGAGTTCAGTATAGTTTTTCAGATTGATGGAAATGTGCTGTACGTGGTTTTATTTAGAATCTTTTTAAAAATGGTTCTAACTACAACTGCGCTAGACATCCCATCAAACCCTAAACCATCAAAACAATCTCCACCAGACACCCAGATACTACCCAGTACCCAGTACCTTGACCTCAACAGCACTGACTGTGTTTTGGATTACTTGGATTGTAAGAAGCAGAAAATGCAACCAACTATAACTGAACTTTGGATGTGTGGAAAAACAGATTTCATGAACAACTGAAAGCAAGACTCCTGACCAGAATGGAAGCTGTAATAAAGTCAAAAGATGGATGGCCCAGTTTGCCTAGAAATGAAATAAAAAAGGCTGGTCTCTGACTTGGAGTGTTTTTGTGTGTTTGCATATGTACTACAAATGACTATGAATGCCCCCATTCCCACACTGCAGACTCTGTCTGCATGAGAAACGACAGGCCAATCTTCTTTTTATCTCTTTAAAATAGCAGAACCATTTTTGTTCCCGTCTAAACATATAGCCTATTCTCATACCCAACATATCTCACAACATGCTGTGTCTGAATAATGGTTCTAGTTTCTGGACTATGTGCATTTTTTTGTTTGTATTCAAGTGTGTGCATGTGCAAATATGCCGGTTGTATACAATACGCTAAGGTTTATATTCCAGATGAATCTTGAACGAATGAAAAGATGCTACAGTGTGTTCCAGAACGATCTCTAGCTGCTGTTTCTACAGCTTATGGTCAATTACCACAAACAAATACCTGTTATTTAGACAAAAACACACAACCATAGAAGCCAATGGGCGGTTGCTTCAGCGCCTCAAAGGAATAGTCCAGCATTTTTCAACCTAATCTGTACCTTCTACATCTGTAGTACATGGTTAATTAAAGAACGCAATAGTTTCCCAGTATTTAGACAAAAACAGAAAACCCATGGTTTCAAAATACACCTACAATACAAGCCAATACGCAGATGCTTAAGCACTTATGGGGGGGGGGCATTTGGGGGGGGGGGGGGTTGGGGGGGGGGCAATAGCATCTGAAGGGGAGTGGGTGGTGATGGCAAGCGAAAGCAGTCAAAATCAGTCGAGGACAAGTTCACAATATTCTGTGCATGCTTTGTGTGTTTAGCAAGCATGAAAAGTAGATAAAAAAAAAGACTGATATATAAACATGAACTGCAAATTAAGAGAAAACACTCATTATAAGACACACATGCTTCCCTTTTGGCCTTATGCCCGAAGAATGCTGGGATAGGCTCCAGCACCCCCCCGCGACCCTGACGGGGAAGCGGCTTAGAAAATGGATGCATGGATGGATGGACATGCTTCCCTTTTGTTCATCTTAAAGTCATGGGAGGTGCATTCTCTGATAATTAACTTACTAAACTTAATAATTAACTTACTAAATTAACTTACTATCTTGATTAGTCATCATGATAGATGAGATTTGTGTTTATGCTTCCTTGAGCAAATATCCAATGTCCAAAAGTCAGAGACCACCCTTCATCTATTTCATTTCCAACTTAAATCTGCGTTTTCATTCTACTTAGGCTAATCTTGTTCTTGCAGGCAAAGATTAAACACATACTAAAAAACCATTTGAAAAAAGTCCCAATGGCCAAAAGAAGATGTAAACTGGGTAGTCTTAATTTTGGGTAACTCTTCCAAAAGCAGTCCTCATATCAATCACAAGGCTGATGTCTCTTGCCCCTCCCACACAAAACAGTTGCAGAGTTAAAGAAATTTAGTGAGCTTAAGCTAATCCAGCATAAGCAAAGGCTAGGAAGCTAGACCACCTGTCTGCAGCTACCTGTTGTCCATTCATTCATTTATCCACACGTGAACGTTGCACATCATCTGTTCGGCCAACCATCTGTCTGTACATCTGTTTGTCTGTGACTTTTTTCATCCAGTTGCTGTCCCATAAAAGCTGGATAATGATTTTAGTTTTGTATGAGCAAGCTAGTAGTGTTGGACAGAAAGCTGTCAATCAAGCTATCATTAGCCGTGCTCATAGTTTGCAGATAAGTCTGGTTAGTGGGTTTTTAACTGTGTTTTATCATATCATCTTATATTTTTCCATGCAAGCTCTGCTGGATGTTTAATATAACACTAAAGTTTAATTTCATACAAACATGTATTAACACTTTACTCTGGCACTTTAAGTACAAGCTATTTGTTTTTTATTTCTGAGGAGTTTAGTTACAAAACAATCCACTCCCACAGTATACAAGAAAAAAACATCAGTTTCAGACCTAAGACTGAACTTTGGATAGTTTTAGTTCCTTCAAATTTCTTTAAAAAGTTAAAAACAAGTTTCCTGACAAAAATGGAGGCTGTGATAAAGAAAAAGGGTGGGCACAAGAAATGAAATTCTGTTTAGTTTTTGAAGATTTGTGTCATTTTCTCATAAATACGTGCTTCTTATTTTCTTTCTGATGTTAAAAAATGAATACTTTTTACTTATTTTACTTTTAAAAAGTTAAAAAAAATGAACGGTGGTCTCTGACTATTGTGCAGTAATGTATATTTCTGTTTCTAAAATTGTGTGTACTAGTACAGGGTTATTTATTTATGTGCTTTGTGTGGTATGTGTTTATGGAATTATGTATCTACCCACACAGTACGACTAAAATGTAGAATGTATTTTTCCTGAGAGAGTCACTGTCGCTATGCCCTTAGTGTCATCTGTCCACTTCAATTCTCTGTAGTTGAACTGATGGCTATGAGTGTGTCTTCTTGACTGAAAGGTGTGTGAAAACTTTTTGAGAGAAGGTTGCTGTCTGCCTGACCTGTGCTGGATTAAGAACCATTTCAGGCTGCGGGCACGCTCCTGCCCTGCAGTCAGAGACTGCTATGAAGGTCAGAGGAGCTAGACAGAGATGCTAAAGCTGCACTGATAATGTACTTGCTAAAAGTGCAAGTGAATGTCAACATTTCTTCACCTGTGTGAGAGAGATATGAAGGAAAAAATGCACCTACTTGTGTCTCTTGTCATATCATTGGGATAGGAATTACTAGAGGCTTCACAAAACAGTACTATCACTTACTTGAGCTAGGGTTGGGCGGTAATATGGTATGAGGTGTTATTTAAAAAGGATGCCAGGGTTTAGGGGTGGGCAATGTGGGAAAAATATCATATCACAATACTTAGACATTTTCATGATACCACAACAACACAATACATTAGTAGTGTCACAGTTACAAAGAAGAGCTCACCAGTGGGTGGTGCAGATGGAAAGAGTGGAGAAATCACAGCCAGGATAAACCTCAGAAAAACTAAGCAATACAGTGGCTCAGCAACAATTACCCCCAAGAACATGTTTCATATCGACTTTTACTCTAATATTAGTCGCTTGACTTTGCACTCTTAGATATCCTCTAAACAAGAGTCATTTTAGCATCAGATAGCTGTTTCAGCAGCGCACCAATTTGTCAGAATCAAACCTGTACCGTAGTGTATAGCAATGTCTGGGTCTGTAGCCTGCTCACTAAGCTACCTAGCATAGCTGTTTTTGACTAATGTATTTATTAAAAAGGAAGCCATATCTGTTCCATCTGACAAATGACTGAAAAAATGCTTCAAATATTACTGCTTAGTGTTCAAGTACACTTTCAGAAACATCAACGAGTAATGCTAATGATTACATATAATGGAATGATATATTGTGATCTATTGCTTTTGACTTTTTGGTATTCTAGTCTACTTTAATGCACATGCAAATAGGTATTGTAAAATAATAAAACTTAAACTGTTTTTTAACTTAAAATATTGTGATGCTATATTGTATGGATTTTTCTTTACACACCCCTAGCAAACACACACACACACACACACACACACACACACACACACACACACACCAGTAGTGGAAAATCACACACATCTAACAATTACACAGGCACCACTTCACTGAAAGGCGAATGAGTAGGAGTTACATTATATGATAATATGCAATGTGGTACATTTACATTGAATTTACATTGTGGTGACAGGTTTAAGGTTGGACTTCTGACTTTTCTCCATTTAGGTCAATGTCAAGAATTTAAGTTTTTTTTTTTTCATAAGATATCTCTTCTTCTTACAAACACAATTATGCTTTCAGTCAGAAGTCTAGACTGTTCTTTTCAGAACTGCCCCCCCCCTTTTTTTTTTAAAGAGGTACAAGTGAGAAGAAAATCATAAAACAAAGTCATACTTTTGGTATCACTGGTAACAAAACTGGCTTATAAGGGTGAAATTTGATTTGAACATCCAGAGTCCAATCAGCCAAGTGACTGAATAATATGTACCACGGATGAGTTCCACACATCCATTCATCCCAAATCCAAGAAAATAAATTCCCTTTTGATATAAAAAAAAGAAATGTTTCTATTTTTCCTCTGAGATTTTATCTAGAGTGGTTCGTCTATCCAGGTACAAAAGTCCATTATGCACATTCATGCATCTATGTTAAAATGTGCAATTTGTGCATGTTTATGCGTTTTCTTTGCTAATACAGAAGTGCAGCTGTCTAAAATTGCTCTTGGCCAAAGATTGGCTCGCCTAACTTCAGTGATTGCAGAAAGTGATTATAAAAAACAGGGACGCAGGCGAAATGTATAAGAAATACATTCCACCAAATGTAGGGCTGTCAGAATTACTGCACAAACACATCTAATCTCAATTATTTGAAATGATTAAAAATATTTAAGCTGGCTACAGTAATTTTCCATGGTTGTTAGATTTCACAATTATATTATGCTTCAACAGGCAAAATGCAAATTGAGTGTATTGGGTTGACACAAATACAGCGCCTTGCATTATGTTCGGGACAAAGAAATTTATGCTTTGTACTCCACAGTATTAAAATTTTACTCAAACAATCCACATGTGGTTAAAGTGTAGAACTGTAGCGCTTTTTATACATTGCCCTCTATTCCATTGGGTCACTTTCAGAGTCTGCTTTTACTGTTTGACAATAGGAGGACCAGAGTTGTACCAATGAATGTCAAATAAACCATGATAAGGCTAACAGTAAGAGACATCAAGCAAACTGTAGGCCTACCAAAATCAACTGTTTGGAACATTATTAAGAAGAAAGAGAGAACAAGTGAGCTTTGTAACCATAAAGGGACTGGCAGGCCAAGAAAGCTGTACATGGCTGATCCGTTATATCCCCACACATTTGTGTGACACATTCATTTATCAATGACTACTGTCTGCAGAAGACTTGACAACAATAAAGGGAAATTCTGTGAAAGTTAACCTTTAAAGGGCATTAAAAACTGGCCATCTGGCTCCTCTCACTACTGGTGTGAACAATTCTGACTCTATAATTTGGTCAATAATGGAGCATTTTACCTCAAAACTCTGTATGATTTAATCAGGCAGACATTAAAAAAATGGTGGATTTCCACCTTAAAAAAACCTACAGAGTTCAGAAAAAAGCATCAAATACAAGAATGAAAACAATACTGAGGTCAAACAATGTAATGATAGCTACATGCATAAATATATAACTGATAACTGAAAGTACACAAACCTGTAGTGCTAGGCTCTGGTCAAAGTTGTAGGCACTGGGTCTTCCCTCCAGAGTGGAGAACGCTACGTTCCCTCCTGTCAGTGGAGAGATGTCACTAAACTCATCTGTACAGAGCGCTGTCCTCTCCTCCTCTCCAGGCCGGATGAAGCCCTTGGAATCTCTCCTGTAGGTTTTATGGCAGGAAGCACTGTAGTACTGGTATGGTTGCCAAGGTGCTGTCTCGCTTGTACGTTTGTAGATGGCAAAGCTTTCTGGTCGGCTCGTGTAGAACTTCAAGCGGACATATGTGATCTCAAAGGCCTTACCTGGGAAAAGAGCACAGTTGTGGAGTCAGCTGTTGTTTCTTTTTTGACAGTTTCTTACTTTTTTTAAATGATTTATCTAAACTCAATTCAGCTTTTGCAGTTGTAGTCATATCATAGAAAACAAACCGACTACTGTCCCACAAAAATAATTTCATGTTTATTAAGAAACCATTAGTGTTGAAAGTGTTCCTATTTAAAGACACTCAGCAGCTTAATAATTATCTAAAAGTTTGTCAATGACTGTTAAATGTTGTTGTAACAGGTACATAGTCATATATAAATGATACTATATAAAATATCAATCATTGCTAAATTACTTATTTTGGTTGAGTTTTTTTAAGTTAAGGGAAGTAAACACAACCTACATTTTTTGCAAATGTTAATGCACAGTTACTTGGTGCATTAATTTTTAAAACTGAAAAAAAAACAACATGTGATTGGACACTAATTGTACAGTCTCAGAACTTAACACTTTAGACCTCAATTGACTGGTTAGGACTGGATACGCAAGTAGAACATTGTCCAGGATAGCAAAGCAAAACCAATGTTGGAGTGGTGGTGCACCATGCTACAAATTTGATGATCCAAAACACATTTCAAAATCTTCCATGAATTACTGTAAGAAATGCAAGCTGAAACTTTTGAAAAGGCCCTCACCGTACCCTGAAATATGACTGAAAATCTGTAGGTAGAGCTTAAACATGCTGTGAATGCAAACAACTCAAGAATATTGCAGAACTACATGAGTGGTGCACGGAAAAGTGGTTGAAAAAGTTCTGAAATAAGAATTGCAAGACTGGCTATCAGTCTTATATTTAACAAAGGAAGTGTTACTAGCTACTGACTTAGTGGGGTGTCCAAGCCTTTGAGAATGCCACAATTACTATTGTTTTTTAATCAAAAATTAACTAAATATGCATTAACATGAGCAGAAACATGTTTTTACAATAGTTTGGTCGTGTTTAGTTCTTTTCTCTTTAAAATCAGCAAAATATGACATTTGGCAAGGGGTGCCCAAATTTTTCCATACAATGGTATATTGTACTATCATGGCCTACTTGTTTATTATGTAGAAGACTGGCAGTCATGGAGTTTCTTGTGATACAAATACACCTATCAAGGCCACCTTATGTGAGGACCACCTGTATCTCCTGTGTATCACAAGAGGGTACGGGCAGGGGCTTGTTGAAATGTTTCATGACTAGAGCCATCATACCCATCCATCTTGTTTTCATGGAAAACGTTCTTCAAACCCCTCAACACATTAGTTACTGCCTAATGACTATTGGCTATGCTCCTTAGAAAGTTCTAAAGAGCATAATTGGGAGGAATTTGCACGTTTCCTTGCTCTCCCTGTCTGTAACCTGATTATAGAAACTGAGTTTCTCTAAGAGGATGGACATCTGCTTATTAGCTAGTTGATCTATTTAAAAGGATATTTGGTTCATGTGTTAGAACATGTCCATCCAGTTCAGTTAAGGCCTTCAGTGCTTCTCTTTGCATTTATTGTGAGGTTTCAATTCCAGAACTTCATCTAGGATCATGTAGGTCAAACTACTTGCATTTTTTCGTTTTAAGTGACTTGGGTGGCACTTTATTTTGAGTGGTGTTTTTTAGATGAAATACACACTCAACAGACTCTCAGGGAAAAAAAAAACTTTATTTGGAGTTTCCAAATTCATATCTGTAGATGTTTAACCTGAGATGTCATTGAACATGTAACAGGTCTAATAGGTCTCAGCCTCCTCAACAAGCTGATATAGACACCATTCTGTACCTGTAGCTTAACTGCACTGGGTTTTGGTTAAGGTTAGGGTTAGGATTAGGACCAGGGTGAGAGTTAGGGTTAGTGCTTGGGTAAGATTGAGTAAGGTTAGGTTTTACATAATGAAAGTAACATATTAAGTCTACTTCATGTAACATATTAACAACACATCTACTTAATGTATCAACAGAACATTCTACTTCGCTACTTCACTGATATGTGGTTGATGTGTTATGTGTTGCTGATACTGTTAAGAGTTTATTAATCAATCATCTACAAAGGACCACTCAAAATAGGGTTACCATCACAAACAAAGGCATTTTCTCACAGCAGCTTTAAAGAAATGTAGGTCCAGGTAACTAACAAATAGGCTAAAGGCATGATTTATATCTCTTTTTTTAAATCACAAAAACCTTTCATTTTTACAGGGGTGTGTAGACTTTAGAAGAATATAATTCTTATAACACAGTTTAGCTGTATTAAACAAGACGTCATCATGAGAGCACACAAAATGCCAGAAAAAGGGATACAGAAGAGGAGCGAAAGGAGGGAGACTTCTAGGACTTCTAACAAAAATTTAAAAACACAAGAAAAGTGTAGAAAATGCCCCCATTAAAATACCAAAATTAGCTTCTACAATACACACTAAAATGATTCACTTAGACCAAATGTCCAAAAGCCTGTGAACATAGATCTAATACCATGTTAATATATTTCGTAGAATGAGAATCGGGAACAGAAAAGATGGAAAAAGAAGCCTTAAGTTGGTGTAGAAGTCCTTTAGAAGAAGTCCATTTACAAACATTGTTCTTTAGGCTTGGCACAAAAAAATCTTTTCTGGCACCTTTTCATTTTTAAAGTGCAAAAAAGTGTAGAAAACACGCCATGCACACACTATCAGTATGTACAGACTGAGCAATATTGTGAGTGTGGTAAATTCTTCCTTAGACCTGTGAGAAAGTTTATGGAACATCTGCGCCTCTTTATCTTTTATGAGGCATGCTGTGAATGTGTTATATGTCTCGGTTTATTTTGCCTCCTGTCAAAGAATGTTATTGTTATTCATGTTAGAACTGTAAATAAAACATGACCGGCTACATTTCCCATGTCCAAGTGGGAGGCCAGTGAACAAGGACAGTGCAACATTATGGGATATTTCAAAGCTAGTGTAGGGAGGACCCTGCCTACTTCCTTCTTATGCCATTATACAAAAAATGACTGCAAAACACAAGGAGTCCATAGGAAGAGAGTCCTCACTGAATGGGATTGCGTGGAGCTGATTAACCATAGACACAGTCCTACTCTTTGCTGTGTTTTCTTTGTTTCGGTTTATACTTGTTTTTCTCAATCTGATAAGTGGAGCCACCGTTGTAAATGACCAAGCTTTTGTATCTTTTTACATGAACTTACACTGAAAATATAAACATAACCAGCTGGCATGTTGGCAGGAAAAGTAAAGAGTTCGACCTAAACATATGTTCTACTTTTATATATAAATATCACTACAGTGTCGTATTTAAAGTGCTATCTGGTTAAATTTCTCTTCTGTATCAAATTCTTAAGTTTTGATTTTGTACATCATAGATTTTGGGTAAAAGCATGGCAGCTACTGAGTGCTCATTGTCTGGCATGCAGATCAGTTCATTGGCTGGGTGAAATGGTTCACCCCACTAAAGTCACAAATACAAATAAAGCACTGTTGAAATATTTTGGCAAGGCAACCATTTACAGACTAAAATGTTGACATGGTCACCTCTAAAGAGATAACCGAGTGAGAGTAATCCCTAACTAGAAAGTCTGCAAATACCTCACAACTTTCCTCAATGCTGGCTTCACCCTTCTTTTAGGCAAGTTCCACTCTGACGCATTCCATTGTTGCCTCCACGTTAATGATGATTGAGTTCACCTGTTTTTGACTGTCGGTTTCACCTGTAATTACAACTGATGACATTTCCAGAGTGTAATGTATTCTCTGACTTCAAATTGTGTGCCAACACTTGATAATTATGGGTTCGAGCAGATGGCTAAGGATCTGAAATGAAGCTAATTGATGTTTACAAAGCAGGGGATGGCTATAATAAGATCAAAGTGCTTCCAACTTGCAATTTCAATTGTCTGAGATGTCATTAGAAAATGGCAGTTCCATAGAAATGTGGAAGTCAGGGCAAGATCTGGAAGACCAAGAAAACATTCAGATTAATGAGCTCATATTCTGGCCAGAAATACAAACTCAGTAACAGCAAAGGACTGCAAGAGTGGGGGTGCACATTTGATGATAAGAACATCTTGCCAACTGTTTAGCATGGCAGTGGTTCTGTTATTCTTTAGGGGTGTGGGAAAGCCAGTGGAACTGGACATTTTGCACAGGTAGATTGAAGAATGGATTCCACTACTATCAGCTAAATCTGGAAGCAAATATGACACAGTCAGCCAAGAAACAAGATGAAATGAGGCTGGCTTCTACAAAAGGACAATGATCCAAAACATACCTCAAAATCTACCATGAAATACTTCAAGAGATACAAACTGGAGCACTTGAAATGGCAATCACAGCCCCCTCACTTGTCACTGAAAACCTGCCATCTTAAACATGTTGTGCATGAAAGGCAGCCCAAGAATATTATGAGAGACAAGCATTCTGCAAGGAAGAACTGGTGAAATGTCTTAAAACAAGAACAGAAAGAGTCCTAGCTGG